>NC_060268.1:109351164-109487884 GCF_021613505.1 Equus quagga | reverse complement strand
CCCCCCCCCCCCCCCCCCCCCCCCCCCCCCGTTTAAGAGTGCCAGATGGTTTCCAACATTCAGTAAAGATAGAAGCTGTTACATTTCAGTAATAAAACTCCCTAACAGCAGTGGCTTAACTCTTGCTGTGTTTGATGACCTGTGTAGGTTGGGGGTGGGGGGCTTGCTCTGCTTTTGGTAATTACTCAAGAGACCCAGCTGTTGGAACTGTCTCCATCTTGTAAATTGCTGATCCTGATGCCCCAGAGGGAAGGAAAAAGCTCCTGTGCAGAGATGTCACATTGCCCATAGCTCATTGACCAGAACTATTCATATGACCCTGACAGACCACAAGGAGACCAGGGAAGAAGAGAGCTGGAATCGGGAAGGTTTTGCAAATAGAATGAATGACTGCCACAGTAGTTAGACTTCTTTTGATTCCCATTTTACTAATGATAAAATGAAAATACTACATTTCTTGCAGGAAGAAAGAAACAAAAGCTTGCCAAGGAGAGAGCTGGACTTTCTAAGGTACTGCGCAATCTGTTTTTTTAAAAGTCTACTTCAAATATGTATTTTGAGAAAGCTAGTTGATATTAGACATTGATTTTTTATATTAAAATATAATTTGTTGTTTTGGGGAATAGTTAACTCAGTTCAACTGCGGATTATCTGGTCCTTCATTAGCTCCCCTTTGTTAGCCATAATAGCAGACAGCTTGTTATATGAGCAATATTTAAGGAACGATAAGATTATAGTCTCCAGAAGACATTTATACCAAAAGATTCAAACTTAGCTGCTTCAAAATGATAAAATAAAACATTTATTAATTTAATTTTCCTTCTTCCAACATCTTTCAAAAGAAGGACATGCTATTTGTTTCAAAAGTTACATAAATTATTCACACCCACTGATCCAGAATCCCACCACCTGGTAATTTTTACCTTGTTATAATACGTAAATGTAGATATAAATCTTTTTATTCATTTTTTCTTTTCATAGATCCTGTGTTCATGATTATTTTTAATGACTACATAGGTTTATCTGCTTGATAAAAAATGTTCTGAGGCATGTGTAAGTAAATTAAGTAAGTAAATAGAATTCTTGTGCATATAGCTTTTCTTTTTCATTGAACTTAGTTCCATTATCTAGGTTTCCAGGACTTGGACTACTGGATCAGTAGTGGTTTTTTTTTTTTTTAAAGATTTTATTTTTTTCGTTTTTCTCCCCAAAGCCCCCCAGTACATAGTTGTATATTCTTCGTTGTGGGTCCTGCTAGTTGTGGCATGTGGGACGCCCGCCCCAGCGTGGTCCGATGAGCAGCGCCATGTCCGCGCCCAGGATTCGAACCAACGAAACACTGGGCCGCCTGCAGCGGAGCGCGTGAACTTAACCACTTGGCCACGGGGCCAGCCCCAGTAGTGGTTCTTTTTAAGGCAAGTCGAGGCAAGGAAAAATTAAATCAGTAAATGTTGTCTTTGTTATTTTGAAGCAGTAGTCAACACAGCTAACTGACTGTTGATATTAATGATAATATCATTAATAATGATGATAATGAAGTAAAACTAGGAAGCAACCACTTTGTTCCATTAAGTCCAAACCACCTTTCTGAAATAGATATGTTCATGATGCTTTTAGTAGCCTTTTCTTTCTAAGGATATAGGGAAATAGATATATTATAGACATGTGCATTGGTGTATCAGTTATAATCACATTCTTGCTGTATGCTGGGATAGTCTGTGAATGATGTCTCCACTTTGAGAAATTTAAATTTGTTCACCTATCTTGTTAATAAGAGCATATATAGTATAATTCAAGAACCAAAAACTTCCATTAATAGAGGGTCTTTTTAATACCAAAGCCCAATAAAATGAGGTATGCTTCTAGTAGGTTTACGTTTTTTAAAAAGATAGGCCATATAGCTGGTAGTATTATATATTACCATAATCATTCAATCTGGTAATATGTAACAAATATAAAACAAAAACACAGAAATGCAAGCTTATTTAAATACAGGTACTTGTGATTGTTTATAATAGCAAAAAATTAGAAGTAGCTCAAATGACTAACAAATAGATCATGATTATGCAATCATATATTCTTCAATGGTATATTCTATTGCCGTTTAAAAATAACTAATCTTTTAGATGCACGTAAAATCTGTACAAAATAATATTGGATCAGAAAAGATTGATTATAGTTATGTAAAAATTTATAATGCGATCAAAAAATAGTGTAAACACTAAAGAGCATCTTTTATGGTTGTGATGTTTGTATTTTTCGTTTTTTACTTTAGGTTTGATTTACAGCTTTCTAAGAACTGTTCAGATACCAATTTGATCAATAAGTATTTTTTTCTTGCATTTATTTGAATGTAGTAGATACCAAACTCTAATATTTGAGATTGTTGTTGAAGAGTAATTTTCTTTTTATATTTTAGAATTAGCTATTCAATTTTTAGTTGTTTTATTTTTAGTGGTATGATTTTCTGTGTATTGGTTATTTCCCCTGTCATAATTTTGGTATCAGTTACTAAATATTCCATTTCAAACAGTTACCTGACCTTAAAGATGCTGAAGCTGTTCAGAAATTCTTCCTTGAAGAAATACAGCTTGGTGAAGAGTTACTAGCCCAAGGTAATAGTCATTAAAAGACTAGGAAACTAGATAGAATTCTTCACACTAATATGAATTTATGGTGGTAAGGGGCTTTTTTGGTGTAGTATGGCTGTTTTTTTAAAAAAAGGTATTCTAAATATTTCAAGACAAGTTTTTAGGCATTTAATAATGTGAGGACTGTTTTATTTAAGACTGGCTCTAGAAATAAATATTTCTTGTGGGTTATCACTCTCCATAATAATAATTTGAATGAGTTTTAGGTTTACTTGATGTATGATGGAGAGAAGATAATAAGTAATCTTTACAAATGGGGTTACTTTGTGTTTGTGTGTGTGTGTGTGAGAAAGACTGGCCCTGAGCTAACATCTGTGCCGATCTTCCTCTACTTTATATGTGGGACGCTGTCACAGCATGACTTGATGAGTGGTTTGTGGGTCTGTGCCTGGAGTCTGGACCTGCGAACCCTGGGCCACTGAAGCAGAGCATGCGAACTTAACCACTATGCCACCAGGCTGGCCCCTAAATGAAGTTACTTTTAAATAGTTTGGAGAATATAGTCATAGTGCAATATGTAAATAGTAACTGAAGGAATATGATCTAGGAATATCCTCCCTCAACTCCTTCATCTAATCTTGAAGTCTTTTCCAGTACTTACAGGAAGGATTGGTTAATATAAGTCCCAGAGAAGATTAATTACCTGAGCAGGGTCACACAGTGAGTTCTTGGTGGCCTGGTTTCAGAACCAGTCAGTGATCTAAATCTGATCTGGAGTTTAGGCTTTGTGCTTTATGTATTCCATCAATAGGATTAAGAGGTTTTTATAAAAAAAAAAAAAACTGCTGTGAAATTAAAATGGTCAAATTTATAAATTTGAGAACTATAATTCATTCAGTAATTTAGAGTCTTAAATGTATTTATAAATTCTTTTGGTGTCAAATTAGCTTTTTATCTCAAAAGTAGCTTTGAAGTAGTTGCTGTCATAAGTAAAAATAGTATCAAGTGTTAAGTTTTTTAATTCTCATTGCAGTATCATAATAGATTTAGAGAGTATTGAACTATGTGATGCAGATCATTTGTGGTTTTTTTATTTGTTTATTTTATAAGACGAGATTAAGTGTTTAAAATGGTGGTGACCATCATTACTTTTTATCACGTGTCCCTTTCGCCAACGAATACTTTTTCTTTTTTCTTTTTTTTGAGGAAGTAATTGTCTTTTATTTAGATGGTATAGTAGGCTGATAAATATTTAAATAAAAATAGAAATGCCTTACCAGAAGGTAATTGTGACTTTTTCCTCCGATATAGTAAGGAAAATATGAAGTTTAATCACAGGGCAATAGTAAAGCACTTAAATCCTCCTAAAGATCATTTGAGGGGCTGAGTATAATTACATTACTTTATTATCTGAAAAGGAAAATCTGCATGATATCTTTGTTTTTTAAGGATATAGATTGTAATATTCCAGTTAATGTAAACAAATTCTCACGAGTTTTTCATGCTCATAAAGATATTTATTTGATACTATCAAAATCTTCTTCTAGCCCCCAAAATATAAACAATATTTTAAATAATTTTATTTATAATTTAAGATATTATAATGTACTCCTTATTACTTACATTTGGATTGTCTTGGTGATCCGTGCACTGTGGTCGTCTATCTGACTCAAGCCGTTGGATCCAGGTCGAGGACAGTTACTCAGGGTGGTCAGGGGAGGGGAGGTCAAGGGGGGACAGGGCAGAGTTGTCTTTTTTCCCCAAACTCATGTTCCACACTTCAACCCAAAACACCCAGTGAATTACTTAACAGCTTAGCTGCCAAGCTGTCTTTCTTCTGATAGAAAGTACCAACTCAACCTAAGGTAGAAGACTTAGGTGGATAGAATTAGGAAAAAGTCAACATCAAAGTAAGCCAGGTGAAAGCGTAAGCAATTTGGGCAGTGAACTTCATTGCTTGGCAAAGTCTCCTTCATCCAGGGGTCTTCCAGAAGCATATTCCCTTAACTGAATAAGATCTCATCTCAGGATATGTGAATGGGATCAAGTCTGCAAGTGCAGAGAGGAAATAGTTCCACCTGCAATGAGTTGCTGTAGTTGTTTATTAACTGTTTTCAGTGTATTTAGAAGTATTTGGAGGTGTCTCAGAGGATCTCCTATGTTGTATATATACCATTCCAGTAGCAGCTCTATTTCCATTTAATAATCAGAATTAATGTTCCCAGGCAAACAGTGTAATCCACTCTATTGCTTCTAAATTCAGTGGCGTGAGAATCCAGTGGCCAAGTGGCATCTTAATTTCCGAGTCGATGGGGCCATCGTGTCCCCTGATGAAGTCCAAGCCCATGCAGAAGACATAAGTCTTTTTTTAATATTTTCCATTTTTAATACTTCTTTGTAGAGTTCTGCTTTCTTCAATTTGAATACCTCGATCTTTAAATTTTCTCGAGTGAAAATGTTGCAGCAGGCAATTCCTCTTCATATCCCAGTCTTTAGTCCCTTATTTGGTTAGATTCTTCTTATTCAGGGGTTTGAAAACTTTGTGTTTACTGATTTGTTATAAAGGGTACGGCTCAGGAGCAGCCAGATGGAAGAGATGCATAGGGCAAGGTATGGAGGGTGGGGGAGGGAGTGAGGAGCTTCCTTGGCCTCTCTGGCTGCCCCGCCCTCCTAATATTGATGGGTTCACTAACACAGAAGCTCAAGAAATAATTTCTTGACAAAATTGGAATTTGCTCAGTTTCACCTAGAGAGTTATAAATGGCCTTCATTAAAGTTGCCTGCTAAGAAGGATTAGAAATGAATGAGGAGAACCAATCAAAATGTCCGTAAGTGCAGAACGCGGGATAGATAGCAATCAGGGAAACATTTCAGGTCTCCTTTTAGGCCGCACAGTTCAGTTCCCTAAAAGGGAGGGCATTCTGCTCAACTCTGAAGCAGTGCTTGATACCAAGTGGTGACTTTGGTCCTGTACCACTGGGTTTGATCTTCCTCTGCTGTGTAATAGATAGATTATATGATGCGTTCGATGCTGTTGATACTAACAAAAGGTACCACTTATGATCTGGCTATCCAGTCAACAAAAGTTGTAGCAACATCTGCTTTTCACAGGAAGGGAGCCCAAGATGACAGGTAGACTGCCATTGACTCTTAATGTATAAATGTATCCTGGATATATAGGATTGTTTAGCATTGTTGGACCCACAGAAAAGATAATTGCCAGTGCTGATTAGGGTTGGAAGAGATTTAAAGCCTTTTGGTGTCTGTTCACAAGAAGGAACTGACTGTCAACGGGTCACTTGATTACTACCCATCGACTGGATCAATGCACAACCCTGGGTTGGATCTCATGATGGACATCATTGTTACATAATTTCATTCCCCATGGAAGTAATTGACTGGGCGGGTCAAGATGGTGGCTGCCCATATCCAGGTGACAGTGGCTAACACGATCAGGAGGGTATCCAGGACCAATGTATGGACAGGATAATTGCAGTCCCTGAAGTGGCAGTGGAGGTTCAGCCATTCCTCACCTGAGCTCAAAGAGATTAAGAAAGCGCTTGGAAAGCCATACCCATACACTGGTGTCATCAGACACCTCATGGTATTCACACTTTTACCCAGAGGGTTTCCCGACTTCCACAGTGGCCAGTTGGTGAAACAAGAAACACACCATCATATGTTGGATTCAAGACCCTGGAAGGAACACCAGGAGTGACAGTCACCTTACCCATCTTTCTCATCAGTTGGCAAGGTCAAGCACGTGAAGTGTGGTGGTGGAGATGTTCCCCAAGGCACACTTAGTGCCCTCAAGCTTGGGGTCGTGGAGGGTATGACAGCTGAACCAATCTATAGGAAAATAAAGTACATGTGTAGGGATGGTCTGAATACGTTTTTCTAAAGTCATGAGTTGCTTTCGTAAAGGCTCAGACCAAGTTTTTTTGTAGTATCCTTGATTTTCTTTATAGTATGCCATTCTGTAAAGAAAAGTTGAATATGGAGGAGGTTCAATAATACAGGCAAGGGATCTGAAGTTAAGGAGCCCTAGGCTTAATAACTTGAAGCAAATTCTTAATTTCTCTAAGCCTCCATTTCTTCAGATAGCAAATGAAGATACTGCTACTACCTAAGAAGATTGTTGTGAAAATGATGTGAACCTGTTCATATAAGACACCAAGAACAGTGCCCCTGGCACCTAGTAAATGTTAGTAGTTCTTAATCTTAAGGCAGTGAAGATAACTCTGGGTGATACTATAATGATGGATATATGTCATTGATTTGTCCAAACGCATAGAATGTACAACACCAAGAGTGAACCCTAATGTAAGTTATGGACTTTGATTATGGTGGGTCACTGTAGTTCAGTAGGTGTAACAAAGTACCACTCTGGTGAGGGTTGTTGATAACAGGGCGGGGTGGTGGGGAGAGGCTATGCATGTGTGGAGGCAGGGAACATGTGGGAAATCTCTGTGCTTTACCCTTAGTTTTGCTGTGAATTTGAAACTGCTCTAAAAAAATAAAGTCTTAATAAAAAAATTTTCCAATGGAGTTGTTTTTCAATAAGGTACATTAAAAGGATTTCCTGCATAGAAAACTTTATACACAAGAACACTTAATTTGAAACCTTTTGTCTGTGTGGAAGGTTGGCCCTGAGCTGACATCTGTTACCACTCTTCCTCTATTTTGTATGTGGGATGCTGCCACGGAGTGGCATGACAAGAGGTGCCAGGTCCGTTCCTGCGATCTGAACCTTCAAACTCTGGGCCGCTGAAGTGGAGCATGCGAACTTAGCCCTACACTATCAGGCTGGCCCCTGAAACCGTATTGAATAGCACAAAGTTATTTGCTCAGAGAATTTGGGGCAGTTCTTTGGAGTTTGATTTAATACAGAATTAACTGAGGACCGAGACCACATGGTAGGCACTTATTATTCAGTTAAGCGAACCTTCAAAAATAGACCTTATGGAATTTTTTTTTTTCTTTCAAAAGTAATGCATCTATTGTAGGATAAATAAAAAGAAAATAAATCCTGCCACTCAGGGATAATCACTGTTTTATCTGCTTCTTCCTACCACTTCATTATTATGGCGGTTTTTCCTGCTAGCATTACTTTAAAAATAATTTTTTTTCTACTTGCATGTGGTAACATTCAGATGGTATAAGGGCTTAGTTTACAATGAAATTGGGCCTGCTTTTTACTTCGGTCCCCAATCTTCCCGTTCTCTCTTATAGAAAAGTATTGTTCCATTGTTAGTCATTTCTTATGTAATCTTTCAGAAATATTCCAAATATTGTAACTAATAACATACTTGGACATTTCTGCACCTTAATTGCCCCTTTTTTGTATGTGTATTGGAGATACTTGCATATCAGTACATATATTCTGATTTCTTTTTTTTTTTTTAAAGATTTTACTTTTTTCCTTTTTCTCCCCAAAGCCCCCCAGTACATAGTTGTGTATTCTTCGTTGTGGGTTCTTCTAGTTGTGGCATGTGGGACGCTGCCTCAGCATGGTCTGATGAGCAGTGCCATGTCCGCGCCCAGGATTCGAACTAACGAAACACTGGGCCGCCTGCAGCGGAGCGCGCGAATTTAACCACTCGGCCACGGGGCCAGCCCCCGATTTCCTTTTTTAATGGCTTCATAATATTCCGCTATGTGGATGAACTCTAGATTATTTCCAAGTTTTTACTTGCACGATGTTTTTGGTCTATATCACCTGGAGATATAGTGAAGACTTTAGAGTTGAATTTTTGACAGAGGCAAAGGCGTTTCACGTTTCATGTTATTTTTCTGTAAATCTTCCAGCTGAATATGAGAAGGGTGTCGATCATCTAACAAACGCAATCGCCGTGTGTGGTCAGCCCCAGCAGTTACTGCAGGTGTTACAGCAGACGCTTCCACCGCCGGTGTTCCAGATGCTTCTGACTAAGCTCCCAACCATTAGCCAGGTAAGAAGTTGAAATATGAAATAGAAGTGAGTAGAACCTGAGAATGAATTTAGGGACATTGGCATTTAAAAGTGAGCCCAGTGAACGTGATGAAATCGGGAGACTCCTCCGTGTGATGAAGATAGCGCTGGAGAGAGCAGTGCTTGGAATTTTCTTCCATAGGAGAAAAACATTCAGCTGAGTGGGCATAAGGTCTAGGGATCGAGCCCTAGAGGTGGTCAGGAAGTGTGTCTCTCAGTGTTTAACTCTCAGGCCTTTGTAGCTAAATCCCATGATTCAGGCCACTCTGGCTAATTTCTAAAACTAGCTTTCTCCCTACTCTTGTGAGACCGTGCGTTCAGTTAGGTGGCCTGGTGGGGGGTACAGGAGCCAAGACGGCATAGCCTGGAACTTGGATCATGAAGGACTGTGGCTTCCCTCTGACCGCACTTGTCTGAAGGCCCTGGTGCCTCTGCTGCTGCCAGGTGGGCTTGGCTCTTGGAACTCTTTGACTACATCCCCAAATGCAAAATGCCATTGTCTAAAAGATTATACATAACTTGAGTTAAGTAAAATGTGTTCTGTTAATTTTTAATCCTTCCCAGGGAGCCCAGATGAATCTACTTTTTGGAATAATAGCATGTCTGCTACATGTGTTAATTTCCACAGTTGCTGTGCTTAAAAATTAGTAAAATGATTGACTGGTTAATTCTCCAAACTGATCTTTACTCACGTAAATTGGAAAGGGACTGGGAAGAAAATTAAGGTCCCAAAGATTCAAGGGAAACAGTTGAAAAACTAAGCTGTTGATATTAATCCTTTTATTTAGACTAATGTGGTTCCCAGTCTGTCTATATCAGAATCCTCTGTTGAATGTTATCTGCTCTTTGAAAGGCAACATAGCATAGTGCTTTTGCAAAACTGACCTGAGGGTGATGTCTTCTGAAATATGGGGGAATTTAGGATGAAGCCTGAATTTCTCTCTGTAAAAATGGCCTCCTTGACTCAGTTAACTTGTTTCATGTTATCTGGAAATGTTATCAGAATGGCTAATTTTGACTGTGTTCCTTCTTTGTATAATGACTGAGCGTTTCCAAGCCAAAAGGGGAAGTATTTGGAGCATAGAATGATCAGTAAAGCACTCATCAGTATTCTTAGTTTACGTGGGAGTGAAAAAAGATTTTCAGTTCTTTCTGGTTTCAGTTTTGTAACTGACTAACTTGTATCACAGTATGATGTTATGCCTCCTTTATTAACTTGAATTCTGGAATGGGACTGATGCCATTCATACTGTGCGATTATCGCATAGTGTGATCATTATTTTCTTAGACGATGATAATGTATAAAGTGTTAAATGTTGAAATCTCAGAATGGGTAAATTTGAACAAGGTTTGATTGATTACAAAGAGCATTTTATGTTGAATTTAGAATCCTGATTAAATGCTTATGATACTTATAAGAATTAATTTCTCTTTTTCAGAGAATTGTAAGTGCTCAGAGCTTGGCTGAAGATGATGTGGAATGAGAAACGTCAACGTGATAATCCCAATTAAAAATATTTTTAAAATCTTAACTCGGAAGATGAACAGCTCTAGGGGAATAAGGGCAAATATGCTTGTTATGGACTGTCCTACACTGACATCTACCAAAGTTAATTTTTACTTTGTGTAGATCCATTTGTGTGTTTTATTTATTTTTCCAAGTGGAAAGTGTGTTTTGATAGAGAGCTTTTCATTTTATAAATACACTATGAGTTACCAAAATATCATGGATTTTCTTTATTCCTAAAATGTGCAGTTAAAATATACATGTAACATCACTTATATTAATAATACCCAGTGCTCAGTTTTCAAAGATAGGGAAAAAAGTATAGGAGAAAACTGAAGAATGCACATTTTTTAAGCTAGTATATTTTGCTATACATCAGAAAATAGAATGAAAACTTGATTTTGTTTATCAAAACTGAGCATTAAAACTTCGAGAGATCATTTCTTTCCTTTTAATCTCCTAAATATCCCAGATGTGCTGCTGTGCTGTATTAACAGCTTCACTCCCGCCCTTTGTATCGGTCTTGAAATGTTTTTTTTAAATCAGTGGACTTAATGTGTTGTGGGTATTTATCTCCTTGTATTTTAGATACATGTAGTTGCAAATAGCACCAGGAGTTAAGTCTGCACACCACTATTCCAGCTGTATGAGCTTCCCCAGTTAGTGTCTGCCCACTTTGCTCATTTGTAAAATGAAGGAATTGGCCTGCTAACTCAGAGCAGTGTTCCTTTCAGCTTCTGGTTTTTTTCTCTTCAACATCTTCGAGTCCACCTTCCCCTGAGGTGTATATTTGTTTGGGCAACCAGGCCTTGCATTTTTTTCTACTCTGAATTTTGCATGCTTGCCTGACTTAGTATTTCTGAATTGATTTTTTTTTTTTAAGGAATAACGTGTTGATTTTCACTGAAATCATATGGTTCTGTCACTACTCTTGTAAATTAATCTGAAACTTAACCTTTGAGGTAACTGGGATGATATGCTTGTAAAAATGTTCTCCTTTGCTTTTATCTTCTGTGTACCTCTTTAATCTTCCTTCAATCTGATTCATTTATCTTGTTATAATGAGAATAAGGTGTAACCTTGTGGCTGAGGGACTTGCAAAGAATGGAGGTAATGTGGAGCTCTTATTCTCAAAATAGTGACATATCTGCAGTCACAGATTCAATATCAGACTTGAGAATAAAGATTCTTGGTATTTAGTCTCGTCTGTTGAACTGAGCAGCATTTCTCATTGTACAGGTTCCCTTTATTCTGTCTAAAAATCTGTGGAGAGATCTCAAAGACTTTTCCTGTGTACTAGACTTTTTATTTTGTTTTACTTACAGAGTTTTTTTTTAACCTTAACCTCAGGTTTTTGTGGTGATTGTGGTATAGTGGAAAAAGTTTGGAATATGGTTCTAAGTTCTGCCTCTGGATAGTCACACGGCCTTGGGCAAGTCATATTACATCTCTGAACTTAACCTCCAGTATTCTCATGTATAAAATTAGAACGTCAGACTAGGCGATCACATTTAAGGACTCTTTGTCAGGTATCTTCCAGGTTTGTGGTCCTGAACCCTTACACAGTGTGCTTGTTTTTTTTTATTTTACACTCAGGGTGCTTTTGGGGAGTGGGGGCTGTGGAACGGTGACCACTACAAACATGCTCATTAGTCACTTCTACTAAGAGGACCCCAAATCCAAAGCACTGTGGTGGTGATTGGTCAGTGATTGACCACACAGCCAGGAAACAATCTTCTATCCTGCACCCGCCCACACAGAGGGAGTTTTCAGAGCAGGGGCAGTCAGGAAAGAGAAGAGTGAATACAGAGTCGGAGGGAATATAGGAGAAGAGCATGGGGCAGCTGGCTTGCAAGAGAGGAATGGGCCCAGAAAAATGAAGGACTGGTAGGGGAGTGAGGGGTCATTTCAGATTTTGGGAGGGTGTGAAGATTCTGTATGCCCTTGAGAATTAGAGGGCTGTTCAGGCTGGATATGACTTGACTTTCTGAAAAAAAATGTTTTGATCTACTGTTTGTTGAAAAGGCAATGATATCTTCACTTTAGAGCTGAGTGTGCCAAGTACATTTTCTTATTTAAATGACAGCATTGGGGCTTTAAAATTAGGTAACACCTTTGAAAGCTAGCTGTCTTATGAAAAATCAAACAAAAAACTCCAGCATTTTAGGGGCCGGCCCCATGGCTGAGAGGTTAAAATTCTGCATGCTCCACTTCAGCAGCCCAGGTTCACAGGTTTGGATCCCAGGTGTGGACCTACTCCACTCATCAGCCATGCTGTGGAGGCGTCCCACATACAAAATAGAGGAAGATTGGCACAGATAGGAGCTCATGCCTAATCTTCCTCAAGCAAAAAAAAAGAAAACCAAACTGGCAACAGATGTTAGCTCAGGGCAAATCTTCCTCCTAAGAAAAAACAAAAAAACAGCGTTTACCCCACCAGACATGTAATTGCTGAACAAACCCTGTTTCCTATCTGAAGTTTTGCACGGTGACGGAACCAGGCAGTTGTGATGCTGGCCAGATGGTGCTCAGCCCAAGATATAAGTAGATTGATAATGTGAGTGTGCCCCTGTGATAATATTGCACACTTGTATAGAACCTTTGGAAATGGAAATATGTATTAGTGCCTGTTGGCATGCTTCATTGAGCAAAGGCCTGTCTGGATCCACAGTTTGTACTTAAAGCATTTAACATGCAGGCTTACTTGGCAGTATCAATGCTATTCTATTAACTAGAACTTAGGTTCACGTTTAGCTTACATAAAGCGTGTAAAGCATAGTACAGTGTGCGTAGTAGGCAGTCAGTAAATGATTCCTCTTACTCTTGGGTGAGTTTGCTGTTTTTACCATCTTCCTGCCTGCCTTTCTGACCTTGAATCAACCTGTGGACCAGAGTGTGTTAATGAAATGTTACTGGAGAAAAGATGTTGAGAAAATTGCTAGACCTTGCAGGTATCATACAAAATTTTCTTTCTTGTAATATAAAAAGTGCAGTTTTATTATTGCTTGTGCCTCAACTGTTTAAGTGAATATTAAAGGGCTTGGAGAAAATTGTGACTTGGTGTACATTTGCAGAAGTGAATTCTGTTGAATTTGATGCCTCAAAATAGTGCTCCCTGACTTTCTAGGTTAACATCCCTTTGAGAATGTTGAGAGCTGTGCAGCTTCTGTGCAGGAAAATGCACATTTGCCTTTGACTTCTCGGGCTTCACGGATCCCGGGTTAAGAACCCTCACTTTAATGTCAGCCCGTGAGGAGTCTGCATAGTAATGGTTTTCCAACTTTAGCATGTATTAGAGTCACCTGGAAGGCTTGTTAAGGCAGATTGCTGGATCCCACACATTGCTGGGCAGTGTGTCTGGGCCAGGAGCACGTATCAATCAGCAGTTCTAACGTGTTCCCAAGTTTTGATGATGCTGCTGGTCTGGGGTCATGCTATGAAAGTGACACACATTGACGCTCGGTGATGTGGAAAGCATGAATAGGAACTCCTTTATTAGTTTATACCTGCTGTGTAAGGCCACAGGTGAAACACTGCAGCACTCTAAACATGAGATGTGTGATTAAAAAGCCAGCTAGCAAAAAAAAAAAGGGGGGCCGGTCCAGTGGTGCAGCGGATAAATTCCCACGTTCTGCTTCTCGAAGGCTTGGGGTTCGCCGATTTGGATCCCGGGTGTGGACGTGGCACCACTTGGCAAGCCGTACTGTGCTGGGTGTCCCACATACAAAGTAGAGGAAGATGGGCACGAATGTTAGCTCAGGGCCAGACTTCCTCAGCAAAAAGAGGAGGACTGGCAGTAGTTAGCTCAGGGCTAATCTTCCTCAAAAAAAAAGTAAAAAGCCAGCTAGCTAGAAATAATGATTATTTGAGAACACCCAATACTTTATTGATAATCATCTGAAGCGTGAAGACCATCACTTAATCAGACTTTATGTTCAAGATAGGTCAATCCATTTAAATGTATTTTAGGAAATTTTTCAGACCCATCAACTATACAGGTCCCTTAAGCAGAAATTACATTGCCTAAGCATTTTAATTGTGAGTTTTTAGAGATTTTATTTTTCCTTTCTCTCCCAAAGCCCCCCGGTACATAGTTGTGTATTTTTAGTTGTGACATGTGGGATGCCATCTCAGCATGGCCTGATGAGCGGTGCCATGTCCGCTCCCAGGATCTGAACCAGCGAAATCCTGGGCCGCTGAAGCAGAGGGCGAGAAGTTAACCGCTCGGCCACGGGGCCGGCCCCTGATTGTGAGTTTTTAAATCGTTGCTCCACCTTTGTGTCTTTGGGTGAATCAAATGGATTTTTTCCCTTTTTAGATACAGGGTTTCTAGAACATTATGTAATTATGTATATATAATTTTTTTCTTCATTTTTTAAAGGCTACAAGTGTGTTCTGGAAACAATCCAGGAGGCATGTGGAGGTACTAAATCCTTGTTTAATTTCCATTAATATTGGTAAGGGAGTCAAATACTTCAGACATAATACTGGCAAAGAAGCTAGGGGTCGGGGGTGGAGGGAGAGAGATGGGGACGAGAGGCTGTGGTTAAGCTGGGCTTGATCTGAAAAAGGTGATGGGACCTGGCGTGCAGCACAGGGTCTCCATGTGTCGTATGCCAGCGTGTGATCTGCATTTTCAGGGAGAACAACTGGATCCCACTGGAACTTCACTGAGATCTAAAATCCACGTAGCTCAGCCTTTTCTTTGTTACATCAGGAAATGGACTGAACTGAGGTGGCCTTTCAGGTTGTCCCGTGGTAGAGGAGGCATCTTTCTAAAACCAGAACCTGTCAGTTTATGCAGAGTAACACACAAGACTAGGCCCAGAGAGATTGAACATGTTTATTGAGTGACCTCTGGACAGTGTTCACAGCAGACTTGTAATGCCTCACCAGCTCACCATTTGAAGAGGACAACTTTGAGGTAAGTATAGAAGCAAATAGAGAAACCCAACTTGAATTAGCTTAAGAAATAGTGGCATTTGTTAGCTCCTCAGGCAGATTAGATCTAGCCTTTAAGATTAGGACAAAGATCTCCAAACCAGGACAGCTCCCTCCTCCTCTGCTGCTCACTGTGCTTGCTTCATTTTCACAAGCAGACCTAAGGAGGAAGCTGGAGCTCCAAGCCCACATGAGTGGTGATGGTTAGTCTTCTTGGGCTCTATAATGTATTAACTCATTGACTCCTTACAATCCTATAAGTTAATCTTTCCACTTTGACAGCTTAGGAAACCTGCCAATGTTGCATGGTAAATGGAAGATTCAGGATTTTTTCCCCAGCTTTGTTGAGGTATGACTTACAAATAAAAACCGTATATATTTAAGATGTACAATATGTTGTACAGTGTGGTGTTTGATGTAAGTATACATTGTGAAATGATTACCACAATCAAACTAATTAACACTCATCACCTCACCTTAGTTACCTTAGGTCTTTATTTTGCTGAGGAAGATTCACCCTGAGCTAACATCTATGCCAGTAGAGGAGGCTCTATTTTTTTTGTATGTGGGACACCACCACAGCATGGCTGGTGAGTGGAGCAGGTCTGTGCCCAGGATCTGAACTGGCAAACCTGGGCCGCTGAAGCAGACCGCGTGGAACCTTAACCACTCGGCCACAGGGCCAGGCCCTATAGTTAACTTTTTGTGTATGTGTGGTGAGAATACTTAAGTTCTACTCCGCAGATTTTAAGTATGCAATGTGTTATTAACAACTATAGTCCCATGCTATACATTAGATCTCCAAGACTTGATTCATCTTGTAATGGAAAGTTTCTACCTTTTAAAAGATTTTATTTTTCCTTTTTCTCCCCAAAGCCCCCTGGTACATAGTTGTGTATTTTCAGTTGTGGGTCCTTCCAGTTGTGGCATGTGGGACGCTGCCTCAGCATGGCTTGATGAGCAGTGCCATGTCCGTGCCCAGGATTCAAACTGGCAAAACCCTGGGCTGCCAAAGCAGAGTGCGCAAACTTAACCACTAGGCCACAGGGCCAGCCAAGTTTCTACCTTTTGACCAACACTTCCCAAACCCCCAGCCCCTAGTAACTGCCATTTTACTCTCTGTTTCTATGAGTTTGAGTTTTTTAGATTCCACATATGACGGAGATCATGCAGTATTTGTCTTTCCGTGTCTGACTTTTTTCACTTAGGATAATGCCCTCCAGGTTCATCCATGTTGTCAGAAATGGCAGAATTACCCTTTGTAAGGGTGAATATTCCATTGTGAATATATACCACTTTTTATTTATCCACTCATCCATTGACAGACACTTAGTTTCTTTCCATGTCTTGGCTATTGTGAATAATGCAATGAACATGAGATCACAGGTATCTCTCTGAGATAGTGATTTTCTTTGGATATATGCCCAGAAGTGCAATTGCTGGATCATATGGTAGATCTGTTTTTTATTTTTGAGGAATCTCCATACTGTTTACCATAATGGCTGTACCAGTTTACATTACATTCCCACCAACAGTGCACAAGGGTTCCCTTTTCTCCACATCCTCACCAACACGTTTTCTTTCTTTCTCTTTCTCTCTCTTTCTCTCTTTCTCTCTCTCTCTGTCAAGATTTGCATTGAACTAACATCCATTGCCAATTTTCCTCTGTTTTGTATGTGGGTTGCTGCCACAGCATGGCCACCAACAAGTGGTGTAGGTCTCCTCCCAGGAACTGAACCTGGGCTGCTGAAGTGGATCGTGCCGAACTCAACCACTAGGCAACCAGGGCTGGCCCCAACACTTGTTATTTCTTGTCTTTTGAATAATAGGCATTCTAACGGGTGTGAAGTGATACCTCATTGTGGTTTTGATTTGCATTTCTCTGATGATTAGTGATGGTAAGCACTTTTTCATATACTCGTTGCCCATTTGTATGTCTTTGGGAAAATGTCTGTTCAGATCCTTTGCCCATTTTTAAATTGAGTTATTTATTTTTGCCATAGAGTTGTACAAGTTCCTTCTATTTTTTGGATTTTAAACCCTTATATGATTTGCCAATATTTTCTCCCATTCCATTGGTTCCCTTTTCATTTTGTTGATTATTTCTTTTGCTGTGCAGAAACTTTTTCGTTTGATGTAGTCCCTTTTATTTTTGCTTTTGCTTGTGCTTTTGGTGTCATATTTAAAAAATCATTGGAAAGCCCAGTGTCAAGGAACTTTTCTCCTTTGTTTTCTTCCAGGAGTTTTATGGTTTCAGGTCTTAAGTCTTTAATCCATTTTGAGTTGATTTTTGTGTATGGTGTAAGATACAGCAGTTTCATTTTTTTCCATGTGGATATCCAGTTTCCCCCGCACCATTTGCTGAATAGACTATCCTTTCCCCATTGTGGATTCTTCACGCCTTTGTTGAGGGTTAGTTGACTGTAAGATTCAGGATTTGAATTAGGAAGGGTAACTTGCATTGTACTTGGCTGCCTGTTTGACAGATAGGATAAAGGAGTTGGGAGGACTGTTTTTTCTTGTTTTGTTTTTTTTTAAGAATAGGAGTACTTTTCACCAAAGGTGAGAGACCTAATGAGCAAACAAAACAAAATGGCTGCTGTATAGTTCGTGTTGCACATCGAATGGATGCTTATTTCTTGTGAGAGTACCAAGCCTGAGGAGTGAAAGCACAAGACATCTTCCAAATCTTATCTTACATCTTTTTTAAAAATGAGAGGTTTTCTTTTTGTGTTCCTGCTTTATTATATTTTTGCTATGTCAAACACAGAACTCTCTTTGCTCCCTCTCAAGCTACTGAAATAAAGTTAATGCTTTGGGAGGTTATGCTGTGACTTCTGAGCTCCTGTAACAGACTGGACCAGATAAGCAGGACCAGTGTTGGGAAGGCTGGGGGGAGAGCAGATGAACTCAGAGGGCTGGAGTTAACTTGGGCTAGAGGCAGGGACCTTTCCTAGAACTCGCTCGTCTCTTAGACTCTGTATTATCTGGAAATTCTGCCTAGTTTCTCCTTCTTCCTGGGTGATGTTGTCATCTCTGGCTTCAGTGGCACCCATACCTGATGACCCTCTCCTGAGTCGGGGTGAGTACAGATCACTGCTTGCTCAGCATCATATGGATGTCCACAGGCACCCTCAAATGGCATCTGCAGAATTGACTTCCTGCCCCTCAACCTGCGCCTCCTGAGCCGTCCTCTACCAGACTGTTAATCTACTCACCACGTTCCATCAATGACCAAACCTTGCTCCTCTTATTCTTACTATGTCTCTAATCTATTTCACTTCTCTCTGGCCTCACTGCCACTCTTTTAGGTCATTTATCTATAGTTACTGCACATTCTCCTCTGCTCTGATCCACTCCGCTGCCTGAGGAATTGTTCTGAAACATCATGTCCCTCCTTTGCGTGGTATCCACGGCCCTTGTAATCTGACCTGGTGAACTCTCCAGCCTCATTCCTCAAATGTTGCCCTCCCCTGCCAAACACACAGAAGCTAACACACGAGTCTGGTCATACTGAGCTCACTTCCCCATAAGTGCCTTCCTTTCCAGCTATTATCCTGTTACCTCAGGGCCTTTGCACATGATATGCCCTATGCTATAGGCCACGCACCATACTAATCACCCAGGATCTCTGGATAGGCGAAATAGTTCATGCTTTTACGGATTTTACCATCAGGTTGGGAGATCAATAGTGAAGCCTTCCCAGGGTCAGGCGCCCCTTGTTAGAGATTCTGTACAACCCCGGGATCTTGTTACCCTGGCACTCAGCAAGATCTGTAATTTCTTGATAACTTCTCCCTCTTTCCCACTAGACTGCTCCTGAGGACATATACCTTACTGATCATTGGAGTCCCCGGCATAAAGCATAGTTAAATGCTTAGTAAATACATAGCAGATGAATGGAAATCCAAACGGGCAGAGTAGGCTGGGAATTTTTCAGAATGAAATTAATATAAAAGATTCTTTGAGATTATACATGCAGGATGAGTGGAAGGAAGAAAGTATGTGATTGTGAAGAGTGATAAGATCTGTTTTAAAAGCTCCATATTAAGTCACGATTATTAGAAATACACTAAATGTGAGAATAGAAGGGAACATATCTATTTGGTATTCCTCATATTTCTTGACAGCCTCCTAGTTTAACGAAATGAAAAAAATTTTAAAAACAAACCTGGCAGCCACTGAAGTGGCATTTATAAGATTTAAGAAACAACAGCAACTTAGAGTCATCCTAAACTCTTCATCCTTTTCTTGAAAGCTTGTCAAATCTGAGAGTGAATTATGTATCCATATCATTTAAGGCCGCTAATCTGTGGATCAGCCTACACTCTGCTTTTCTCAGTCCCTTTGAAAGCACAAGATTGTTTTGTTCTTATTTTTTGCCTTTCCCTTGAGCAAGATGAGCTTCATACGGCAGTCCAGGGTTGCACCTTAAACGGAACAGAAAAGACTTGGAATGTAATCCCCTTTCACAGATGACTCATTTTTAAATTTGCTTTTATATTCAGAAAAGGATGCTAGCTAAAATGCCCATGCCCTTACTAAATGTTTGATGGTGAAAGACAAGACTTTCAGATTTTCTTCAACTTCCTAGGTATTATATTAGACATTCAGCAAGCTCAATTTAAATAATATAATTATAATAATAGAAGAGTGACTGTAGTCTCAATAATAGGTATTGTGGGTTGAATCCTGGCTCTGTCATGTACTGACTGTCTGACTTTGGGTAATTAATTACTTGGGTACTTCTCTACTTAGAAATACTTTCTGAGCCTTGAGTCCTCATCAGTAAAATGAAAAAAAAGTGAAATGATGTAACCATTTGTTTCTATGCTTTCTTCTCTGTTAGACCGTGAATTTCTTGACACAAGAGCTACATTTTTCTTTGGGCCCTGAGTATCTACTCTGGCATATCAATAGGCAGATAGTAAATATTTGTTGCACTCAGGATGGGCAGTCTTGTTAATTTGACCTGAATTAAAATGTTCTATTGGGGCCGGCCCCATGGCTGAGTGGTTAAGTTCATGCGCTCTGCTTCGGCAGCCCAGGGTTTCGCCAGTTTGGATCCTGGGCGCAGACATGGTACCGCTCATCAGGCCATGCTGAGGCGGTGTCCCACATGCCACAACTAGAAGGACCCGCAACTAAAAATACACAACTATGTACCGGGGATTTTGGGAGAAAAAAGAAACATAAAATCTTTTTAAAAAAAATGTTCTAGTACCTGACAAAATTAGAGATGACTTTCTTTTCTGGGCTAGGCCTTCCACTGATTCTTTTAATTAAAAAGAAACAGAAGTTTCGGGATGGAATGAGAAGTCATCTGAAAGATTTTCACGACCCTTTTATTTTTTATGAATGGCAATACCAAGCAACATTCAGATATTTCTGTTAATGCTTTCAGCTCTCTGCTAAATTTGAGACTCCTTCCTAAACACTCTTAGACTCAAAGATTCCTTCATTTTGAGAGTAGACCTACGTAGTCATCAGGCACACACCCAACTTTCATGTGAGCAGAAGTGGAAAGGGAGGTGTTCTGACAATTTTCTTGGTGGAGAAATTGTTGGCCCATAGTCCTCTGCTTTCATTTGGGCCTGTGAGGGGCTATGTTTCTCTCTAGTCTCCAGTAGAAACACAAAATGGCCAGCCAGCATGCTTTCTAAGTAAAGAGGGACTTTCAATAGGAAATCTGTAGAATTTACATGTTCGTTCTTTTTTACATGTTCTTTCTTTTCCCACATGTAACTTCTTTTCTGCAAAAGGGCGTACAGATCTTGCTGTACTTGCTTAAGAAAATAGACAGTACTAATTCCACTTGTTTCCTACAAAAAAGGAAAAATCATTCCACGTGGAGCCCCTAGGTGATGGAGTAATGTCAGGATGCACGGGGAAGTGGGGGAAGTGGGGAGGGTGGACCACAAAGTCAGCCCAGCAGCAGAAAGTCACTCAGTTCCATTGACCGCTCGTCTGGGATGCACTGTAGGGCCCCAGCCACCCAGACAGCACAGCTTCCTTCAGGATATGCTAGTGGCCTGTCCTCTCTGCATCTTACATTCCTCATGCCTCCCGAGAGAGTTTCTGGAGTGTCCCTATATCGGACAGTCAAACACAAAGACACCTCAGAGGCTGGTGACCTCTTGGGTCACCTCATCCACAGCGGCCCTGGGCTTGGTCAGATCACTGCCGCTTGGGCTTGCAGGGCTGTCTTTCACTCAGCGGGTCTGCGCAAGCCAGTCCTTTGATGCCGAGACACCTGCCGGAAGCTGCTCTCCCAGGGAGTTCTCTGCTGGGAGGACACTCAGAACTCACGGACTCCTCAGGGCTGACAGCGTCCTCAGCTCCCATCCCTTTAAGAGATAGTTAGAATATTCTGGATTCCTAAGATTTTGCTTCAGAGAAATAATAGCTGAAAGTAAATGGTATCTTCTGTTAGATTTCGAGCCTAATCTTAGTTTTTTGATGTTGACTTTAAGAATCATCAGTAATTGTGTTCCCTTATTTTAGCTTATCTTATGCTCTCTTTAAATACTGTGTTGTAACATAAAAAATATGTATATATAAACCTTCATGTGTGTAATGTTTTTACAGCTCTAGGTATTTTCTAGTTGAATTCTCAAAGTTATGAGGAAGGTAGGATATTAACAGGACAGTGAAGCATAGAACTGTGAAGTGACTTGTTCTGAGTCACCAAATTAGTGATTAAAATGGGTTCAGGCTCATCTTCCTGGTTTGTACCCGAGCCATCCTACCAGAGGTCATACCACATCACAATGCTTTAAGAACAGTAAGTTGATAAATATCTTCTTAACAGGATGCGTGTTTAAAAATTTTGGTGATTTCCTCCAGTAGGAGATAAGCTCTAGGACAGTAATGCTTTTTATTTATTTATTTATTTTTACTATTTTTGTTCATTGCTGTATACCCAGTGTCTAGAATGGTTTATGGCACAAGATGGGCACGACACCTCGGTTCGGATCCTGGGTGTGGACGTGGCATCACTTGGCAAGACATGCTGTGGCAGGCGTCCCACATATAAAGTAGAGGAAGATGGGCACGGATGTTAGCTCAGGGCCAGCCTTCCTCGGCAAAAAGAGGAGAATTGGCAGCAGTTAGGTCAGGGCTAATGTTCCTCAAAAAAAAAAAAAAAAAAAAAGCTAAATGAGTGAATTAAAAAGACACGGGTTCCACAAAAAAAAAAAAAAAAAAAAAGGATTGTGACAGAAAAGGCTGTTATTATTAAAACTTGTCAGACTGCCCCATCTGAAAGAAAAGAAGATACAGGTTCCCGGGCACTAACTAAGATGAAATACTTCTCATAGTAAGGGTTACATGCTCTCAATTATACTTTACTGTTTGCCACAGCTCTTCTCTGCCAAAGCAAAGATAAACAAATTAACTTCCTCAGAGTGACTTAAGATATGGGATAAAGATGCTTCCAGGAAACATCTGAGCCCTGGAGTGACAGTATGCCTGGAAGACTCCATCATAAATAATATTAACTCTGACCTGTTCGCAATGGCTTTATGATTTAAAAATTTTAGTTCATTGCATGCTGAGAAGCATTTGACAGATACCCTCCAGTTAAAGGAGTAGGCTCTCATCAAGTCAACAGAAAGCGTCTCCCCTAGCCCATTTCCAGAGGGTGTAGGTTGGTTTAATCATTGATAATATTCTTCATATATGGAACTTTTGCACCTGACTTTCTATCCTGGAGGCACACACGAGTTTTTCAAGGATGGCTTTGTCAACCACAGACTTGCATGTCAAGCATCTATGCGTGCTGGTCGTGTTTTGTGCCGTGTGGTGTGTCACCAAGAAACAGAAGTAGCAAGTGGGCTGTGTCCATATGGATGCCTCATGTGAAAATGATTTAAAGCTACCAGCCGGACCGCATAGAAATCCAGTCTCCATTGCATTAGGCTCAAGGCAACTGAATTGCACAGTGGACCAGGCTTTTTGAGAAGCAAATATAAGCAAAGTATGTGTCAAGTAGTATTTTTACAAAAACATTTTCCTCCTTCCTCCCGACATGCCACTGATTTTTGCACTGCCATCAGCGAAGCGCATACGTCCTCTGTTCTGATCCTGGCAGCTCACGGCAATCATCTCTGGCAGGTAGAGGAGAGCCCGGTCGCCTTTAAGTCAGGAAGAGGACGGAGAGAGCGGACATGGGCGTCGTGCTCTCCCCCTTCCTCCGTTCCAAGTTGGGGCGAGGGGCGTTGGACACGTGATTGAACACGTTCTGTGCGATGCGCGGGTGATGAGCCACGGTCGTCAGGACAGTAAACCGAGCGAGAATTCCCATGGGGTTCGAAGCAGAAGCGAAGAAAAGCTCTAGCGCCATCTGGTGGCCGCGTGCCCGCCACGGCCCGAGCGCCCCGCCCGCGCCCTGTCCCCCAGTCCTCCCGGGGCGTCGGCGCTGTGCCCCCGCTAGCCGGCCGCCGGGAGCAAACCGCCCAGAGAGCCAGACTTAGGGGCTCGACGTCCCCCGGCACTGAAATGTGGTTCCGTAAAGTATGGTGATGGCTAATAGCAAAATGAAAATGCTTGGACATTTATTTCTTTATAAAAAAAAAGTTCATCCTGGAAAATCTACCCGGATGACATTTTATCAAGTCTTATTTCAGGTCCCTGTAAATTAAAATTTTATACAGGAACATGCCAAGTGAGAGAATGTAATTCAGAAAAATAGCTGGAAGGACTGCCGGCTTTTCAGAGGAGAGGTATAATTGCAGGTTCATCTTCAGAGTGCTTCAAAGCAACATAGGCATCTTTTAAAGAAGAAAACGGGGCAGAGGGTTTCTTTAACTCCTTAACTTCCACTTCTGTATAATCACTGTGCAAAACTAGAGGGGCAGCTGTGGTGTGTGGAACAGAACATCGTTTTTGGAATCAGAGACCTGGGACTTGAGGCCCAGATCTGCCACTTACTAGGGAACTGAACTTTGAGGCTCAGTCGCCTCATTTCCAAAGAGAGTGACAGTGTCTTCTCCAAAGGAGACTTAAAGCTCTGACCACAGCCAGTGTCGCCTGTATCTATGCCCACAACTTTTACTTGCCCCCGGTCACCATGGCTGAGCTGTCCACGCTCCTCTAGGCCAGCCACTCCTTGGGCCCCATAACCCACTGACCACTCATGGACATTGCTCCAACAATTCTTCCCCTCCTGCATTCCCCTCTCTACTAGATCTTTCCATTAGCACACAGACATGATACAGTTTCTCCCATCTTAGAAAAAAACCCTTGTGTGGGGCTGGCCCCGTAATCGAGTGGTTAAGTTCACATGCTCTGCTTCAGTGGCCCAGGGTTTCACTGGTTCAGATCCTGGGCATGGACCTTGCACTGCTCATCAAGCCATGCTGAGGCGGCGTCCCACATGGCACCACCAGAAGGACCTACAACTAGAATACGTACAACTATGCACTGGGCGGCTTTGGGGAGAAGAAGAAAGAAAAGAAGAAGAAGAAGATTGGCAACACACGTTAGCTCAGGTGCCAATCTTTAAAAAAAAGAAAAAAGGAAAAAAAAGCCCCTGTGGGGCCAGCCGTGTGGCCTAGCGGTAGTGGTTAAGTTTGGCACGCTCCACTTCAGGAGCCAGGTTGGGTTCCCAGGCGTGGACCTACACCACTTGTTGGCAGCCATGTGTGGAGGCATCCCACATACAAAATAGAGGAAGACTGGCACAGATGTTAGCTCAGGGCCAATCTTCCTCAAGCAAAAAGAGGAGGATTGGCACAGGTGTTTGCTCAGGGTGACTCTTCCTCAGTACAAAAACCCCACAAAAACCAAAACCCTCAACCCCCCAGTCCCCTGCAGCCAGCATCCCATTTCTCTTCTCACTTCTGTATCGTAGCAAAGCGTCTCTGAAGGCTGTCCATCCTCTCTGTGCTCCTCCCCTTTGCTCGTGACCCACCCCATCAGATCCGTCCTGGCCCGCTCACCGGGGCTGCTTTGCCAAGGAAATGAGTGACTTCCTCAGTGTTGAATTCCAGGGTCAATTCTCGGTCTTTATCTTCCACGGCCTGTCAGCAGTATTTGGTGTGATCGTTCCCTTCTCCTGGAAACCTCTTGTCCTCTTGGCTTCAGGACGCTACACTCTCTTGATTCTTCTGCCGCTTGTCTGCTATTTCCCAGTTTCCAGGGCTTGGTCCTCAACCATCTTTGCTCACCCCCTAGTGATCTTATCCAGTCTCAGGGCTTAAAATACCACCTGTCTATTCTGATGACTCCCAAGCAGCGTCACCAGCTCAGCTGTCACCCATGAACTCCAGACTCAGATATGCAGCTTCCTCCTTGAAGTCTCTGCCTGCGTGTCTCAGAGGCCTCTCAGACTTAGCCTGTCCGTGAACTTTAGAGCTTCCCTCCAGACTTGCTCTCTCTGGGGTCATCTCCATCCTAGTTCACGGTTCCTTCGGCTTTCCAGATGCTCGGGCCAAAAATCTTGGAGTCATCCTTGACTGCTCTTTTTCTCTCAAACCTCGCATGCCGTCTGTCAGGGAATCCTGGCGGCTCTCCCTTTGTAATGTATGTGGGATCCAGTCCTTTCTCACCGCTGGATCCACCCCGCTTGGTTTTTCTCCAGCGCTCATATGACGTACTATATATTTTGTTCTTATTTATCTGTTGAATGCCCGTCGCCTCCACAGCCGTGTAAGCTCCCTGAGGGCTGGGTCCCCACCACCCCCGGTTTTGTTCACTGCTGTATCCCCAGGGCTTTGAACCGAATCCTAATTGGTGCTCAATAAATATTGGCAAACGAATGAATGAACGAAGCAATTGGCGAATAGCAGGTATGTAATAAATGGATACGTGGTAGCTATTATTTTATATTGTCCTTCTTAAATTTCTAATTTGTTTAAATTTCTAATTTGAATGGGAAATTAAAAGAAAAAAATTTCACTGTGAGGGAGCAATCAGACACATCCAGAAGGTGGGCTATTGTACTGTGCCACTTCTTTTTACCAGTTAATGTCTTAAAAAGGGGGGAGGGTTCTGTCCTGGATGAAAAGAGGTTTAAGAGATAAAACACCCAATGCATTGTGTGGTCCTGGACCATTCGAGCAAAACCGCTTTAAAAGACTTTTTGGTAATATATGGGGGGACATTAGAATTTGAACCTGGAATTAGACAATGTTAACAATTCTATTGTATCAGCTATTTTAATACATAATGATTTAATACATGTCATTATGTATTACAACACCATTTTATTTATATATAAATGTATACATATATATGAAATTCAATTTTTAGGGGTGAAATATTATGATGTCTATAATTTACTTTAAAACACTTCAGCAGGAAAAGAAATATATGAAGCCAAGCTGGCAAAATATTAACAATTGTGAAATTGAAGCAAGCCACATGTAGGTATTTGTTAGACTCTTTCTACTCTCTCTGTATGTTTGAAAATTTTAATAAAAGAAAAGCAACAGAAAGCAAGCTATGAGTTTTGTGGAAAACTAACTGCAGCAGAACTTTTACAACATTACTGATTCAAAGGGACCCCGCCCCGTGGCTACCCAATGGGGACCGTTGGCTGGGGCCCTGCACCTCCAGCGGCTGCAGCACGCCTTCCAGGCCCCTGCGCGGAAGCAGTGCTGCCTGCACGCGGCTCTGGCAGTGGCTTCTGGGAGGTGAAGGGTCGACCTGAAATGCCAGCTGCTCTGAGACGGGCAGCTCTCGGGCAGCCCAGCTGTTCTGGCAAAAAGGCATTTGGTGCCGGGTTAAGCCCAAGGCAGGCAGTGTCTCCTTGCGCCGTGCCTCTGGTTTCTAGAAGTACAGATTCATGCCTTTTGAACTTGGAAGGGGAAAAAATCCTGAAATCAAAGTCAAAAGCTGCTAGAAGGACCCTCCAAAGCTAAACAGAAATGAGCTCAGAGCTCACCCTCCGTGCGGCGGCTGTGGGATAGCGGGAGACGGTGTTGGGGACTGCGTGACTGACACGTTCAAAGGTGCTCACGAATGGTGTTTTTTTCCTGTCTTCAAAGTAAATTTTGGGAGCAGTGAGCTCATTTTACCATTATCTCTAGGTTTTGGGACTTGGGGTGACATTTTTCTTTCTTACACTTTCCCATGCTTTTCAAAATTTCCTCCATCACCACACACTATGCTCATGATAAGAGAAAACCAACTATGGCTATTTGTCAATACCTACTGGATCAGATGGGACATGTTCTGCTGTGACTACCAACAAATGCAGGTCAGCACGAAGCAAACGGGGAATTGCTGCTTCAAGGGCAGGGCGGGTGGGCTCCCGGTCCAGCTGGGCCTGGGCTTCCAGTGAGGGGCCTGGACCTGCTTCCTTCTCTTCATCCTGCAGGCCTCCCTCTAGATTTGGCTCCGTTTGCAGGCAGATGCTTCCCTTGTGGTCACAGTACAGCTGTAGGAGCTTTAGACTCGTATCTCTCCAACTTCGAGTCTAGTGGGAACAATTTCTTTCCTGTGATTCCTGGAAAAATGTCCTTTGCATCTCACTGGCTCATACGCCCACCTGAAAACCAACGCTGTGGCAAGGGGGATGGAGCAACGAATTGGTTCGTGTCTAGGTTACACGCCTCATCCCTGAGATGGAGGTGGGATTCTCTCCCCCAAGCACATGGGCTGGAAGAGTAGTTTCCTAGAGGCAACCTGGTGTCCAGTTAACAGAGAGGGGGAATAGATGGAGGATAGCCAGAAAATCACAAATGCTCAGTCTCCCTACCTACTTCCAGAAAGGATTAGCAAGAATGCAGGGAAGAGAAAGTTTAGGCTAAGGAAAGCTACTCTAACTGAACCAACAATTTAGCTCTGAGCTTCCTGGCAGCTGAGGTAAAAGGGAAACGCTTGTTTACAGAATGTTAACTCATTAGGATTAACAGTAAGGAAGGATCAACAACTCTGAGGAAACTTTCCTAAAATTCCAAGGCTCAGTTTAAGCTGCCCTCTTCTCCTGTTTTCTTTCTCCATTTCCAACATTTTGTACTGCTTCACTTTTTGTCTTTCTTGGGCGATCTTCACCTGTTTTTCTTTTTGGAAGATTAGCCCTGAACTAACACCGGCTGCCAATCCTCCTCTTTTTGCTGAGGAAGACTGGCCCTGAGCTAACATCCATGCCCATCTTCCTCTACTTTATATGTGGGATGCCTGCCACAGCATGGCTTGCCAAGCGGTACATATGTCTGCACACAAGATCTGAACCAACGAACTCAGGTGCCAAAGCAGAACGTGCAAACTTAACCCCTGCACCACCGGGCCTGCACTTTCACCTTTTTTCTCATGCCACTGAGATGAGTCCTTGTCCCATTTCTGCCTGGAGCCATCCTATGGCCTGCTGACCTTTCTTCACAGTTGAATGGGAAACTCTCAGACCATCCAGGGGCCTGGACTTGCACTGTGATAACGTTTCATTATACGCTCCTGGAGGGAGGCAGTTAACGCTAAGGGCTAAAAATCCACTGCCATTGGAGGATCAGCCAGAAAAGGGTCGAGAGACCTGGAGTTTAGTCCTGTTTCTCTTTTAGAGTCATCTACCCTCCCCGGCCTCTTCCCGGTTGGAAGAGGGACGAGCCGGATCCGATGGAGACGCCAACATTCCCGCGCGACTCTGCAGAAAGCGCATTACGCGGTGGGAAAGTAGCATTCGCCTCGCTAAAACCCATTTCACAATGTCTTTTGCATCAAAAAGGTTTTCAAAGATTTTCTTCCCAGACCACATATTTTCTCACAGATCCTGAACGTTTCACGCTCTATTCTTCTTCCTGTGTTGACAGCCGGAGGAAGCACATCCGCTGGGGCGGGCGTGGCGCTGGCCCCTTCTCTCCCGCTCCTCTGGGCTTGTTTGTTGATGAAGCGGGAGCCGAGCCAGAGCAGCCGGCAGCTGCAGATGCGAGGAAGGGCGGCCGCAGAGCTGCTCGGCTGGCCCTGCGGGAGCCTCGCTGACAAACGCATTGGCTGCTTTGGGAAAAGAAACTGTTGACCGGGTGACGCCCCCTTGCCGGCTCCTAAGCTTCACGTTTACGAAGTTTCTACAGGGGACTGTCGATTCCCAGAAGTCGGGGAGAGAAGGGCACCTTTGAGCCTTACTCCTGCTTGGGATATTTTCTCTCCTGGATTTATCCTATTTGCACCCTTCTAATTGCCAGCCTTTTTTTTTTTTTTTTTCTGGAAAAGCCAGATAGGAGAATAATTTGACTCTGGAAAGGGAGGGCTTTGCAACCTTCCCTATGTCACCTGTTCCGTCTCTCTTTTGTGTTATTATAGTCTGGATTTTAGTATTTTAACGTGGAGTTGTACTCATTTAACTTCACAGAACACACTTCAGTGGGCGACCATCACCTTCCTCTCCAGGGTCTGGGGACCACTGCTCAGAACTGGTCTTAATGATCTCAGCCTCCCGTTGGGGCCTAGGAGCCACCTGGTAAGAATGGGCCTAGCTTGTCTGCTGTGGTGGGAGGACGTCCCCACTCTGAAGATTTTTTTTGACTGCTTTGTGCCTCCATTCTCTCCCAGGTGGACCAAGGGACGGCCTACAATGGCTTTCTTCCTAGACAGAAACGCCGCTAGGTCACCACTCATGTTATATAGTCAGAAGCCTTGCTTTAAAAATTAGATTGCAAAGTAGAGTATATCTCATATAATTAAACATGGTTTTTTTCCCCAATCGTTTTTGTGAGTTTATTACAAATGGACTAATTTTGCTGTAAGCAAAATGTCTTTTATTATGCTGACAATGTATAAACAGAGATTAAAGGTTTTTCCCTGAGAATAGTTTGAAATACCAACATGGAAGAATGACGAGTAGTTTCACTGATGGCCGTGCTGTTTGCAGCGGCCCCCTCTGAAGCAAGGAGTCTGGGTCAGGACTTTCCCCCAGTAGAGACGTTGTAACAATTACACTGAATTCAGGAGACTTCCTTTAAATAAGCAAATGTTTCCAGTAACAACGGAATGTAATCATGACTCCAGTTAGTGAATTTACTACTATCTCTTTCCTATCTGTGATTTTAGCTGCGTTCAGCTAAAAGAGTAAAATTTCTCTATCTTCCTAATGACTCATCTCCAATTAAATTATTTACAATGAATTCCCAGGCCTTTAGGGTTTATCAGCGAATTTTAAAACGTTGACTAACATTCTGCAAACAGTATATTTAAGCCCCACAGGTAGGATATTGCCCCCAGAAATTTAGCTCATAACCACGATCATGGGTCATGTTCCCTGTGTTGCCGTCTGGGGGCTGCATGTGGGAAAACCATGCCGATCAATGTAACCTTTGGATTTCTTTGAGAGGAAACAGGCTGCACGCACTACAGGGAGAGAACAAAGAGAGAGATGGAGGAATACAGGTGTCCATGCAAGATCATGGCCACTCTGGACCAACAGCTCAAAGTGTGTGTGTGGTGATTAATTTTACGTGTCAACTGGAGGGTAGTTTTGGATGAGATTAGCATTTAAATTGGTGAATTTTGAGTAAAGCAGATTCCTCTCCTGAATGTGGGTGGGCCTCATCCAATCAGTTGAAGGCCTGAATAGAACAAAAAGACGTGACTCCCTAAGCAAGAGGGGCTCTCCAGCAGACTGCCTTTGGACCTCATCTGCACCACCAGCTCTCCTGGCCCTTCAGCCTGCCAGCCCACACTGCAGATTTTGGACTCGCCAGCCTCCATAGTTGTGTGAGCCAGTTCCTTATAATAAATCTCTTTCTGTACAGGTCCTGTTGGTTCTGTTTCTCTGGCGAGTCCTGATTGATACACGTGTCCGGCTGAGGCTGGCTCATTTGTTCAAGATTGCAGACTTTCAGTCAAGGGAACCTTATAGAGCAACTGCTACAATCCTCTTTGAAACCCCCCTACCAGTAACACACACCTCCTGTCTGTCACAGAAGCATCTGCTTGGTGTGCTCGGCTGCCATCTACTGCCAAATTTAGGTACTGCAAAGTCCTAGTCTTCCCACTTCACTTCCATCCCATCTTTGCTGATTTAATTCCCCAAGCACCTATTAGTAGACCTCCATATTCATGTGCGTCATTCATTCTTTTATTCATTCAACAAACATTTAGTGAGGGCTTGCTTGTGAAGAAGGCTTGGCAGCCGATGCAAAGACTGACCAGCAAGTGGTCTCTCCTTTTCACTGAGCTCACAGTCTAGCTGGAGATAAAAGCAGACAATTACAGTCACACGTGCTCAGGACCAAGAGAGAAATGTGAACAAGGAGCTAAGGCATGAGCACAGGACATTCGAGGGCGGGCCACTATCTGAGGGAGTGTTTTTCTGTGTTCCAGTCACGGCATTGGCTCTGGACATAGAGGGTCATGGCCACTTCCCTCCAGCAGCCTTCGGCCTCCTGGGTCCATTCTCCTCCGCTGCTTGCTTCCTTCACAACCGGTGCGTCTTCTAGTGAACGTGAGTGCATTGGCCAATAGCAGCAACTTAGATCTGAAGGACATTATCTTGTCCCATTTCCTTTCTTACTCTTGAGGAGAGGCAGCCTTGGAGAGGGCGGAGCGCCTAGGGGAGACGATGGGCTTTGAGTTGACTATCTAGGAGCGGATCAGAGCCCTGGAGAGAGTGCCTTCATGTCCTCGTGTGACCAATGCAAAGAATAGCCTTGCCCTTGTAGGGTTATGTTATGGGACTTCAATGTGATGACATGCTTGACTAGTCTGGGTTTTTTGTTGTAAACACCAAAAATCAAACCTGGCTAACTTAAATAGAAAAATATCAGACAGCTCACAAAAGTGAGGGGAGGCTGGGAGTGTTTCTATTAGTCTCTCTCTCTCCCTCTCTCTCGCACGCGATGCCTGTATGCTTGCACCAGCTTTCTTCTGACCTCTGGCTGCAGACTCTCTGCTCCCTGGTCCCCGTGGAGGAAGGGAGGGCTGCTTACAGCTCCAGGATCACGCGTTGCATGTCGGCCTCTAGGGAGAGACTAAATCTCTCAGCAAATCAGATCCCTGGGAAGGGGTCCTGAGCAGCGCCACTTAGAGCAGGTGTGGGGTCAGTGTGCACCCACCTGACTGCCGGGAGCTCCCTGCCGTGAAGCTGGGCAGGGGCTGGGGCCAGCTCGGCCGCAGCCAGTCAGTGCGGCTCTGTGAGTCTGGCCTGGGACCAGGGAGCCGGGCGTCTCCGCTGCCCAGGGGGGAATCTGAGGCTTCCTGGAAGTCTCCGTGGCCGTCTGCACCTGCGTCCTCCCTTTGTCCATCAAGACGTCCGCCGGGCCACGCAGCTCCCCAGCGTGTCTTCTTCCTCAGCCCCCGGCCTCAGTGCCCGGGTCCCATAAGGGGCCACTCTGCCTCGCCCCTGCCAGGATCTTCCCGCTGATGTGTGCCAGGTCCACGTGAGCAGGACACCTGTTACAGGCAGGCCTGGCCTCTCGTAAACGCAGGAAACTTTGTGCCTACACGCTGTCCTCCAGGCACAGAGCACCGGGGTAGTTTCCTTGCGTCTGCCAGAGTGTGGCAGTGGTTCTTTAAAGATCGGGGCCCTGTGCTTCCGAGCTCCCAGCAACACTGCAGGGGCAGTCATTGAGGGCTGCCTTGCTGGGGAGAGGTGGGGCTGTCCCACAAGAAGTCAGGGGCATGGGGTCAGGAGGGGACGGGCCCGGGGTGGGGACGATCCCCTTGCTCCTCTCAGCGTCTGCTCTGGGCGGGATCGACAAACAGGGAGCAGGAGGAAGCATTCCATTTGGTGGGGTCCCTGCCTCCTGCGCCTCCTCAGACCACCAGCATTTCATCCTTTCTCCCCCACCCCCTGTCAAACTGCCGTGTTGAACACATGTGCTGAGTGACCACTCGGTCCCTGAGACTGGAGGGGTGCCCCTTCAAGCCAGAGGTGTTGTATCACTTTATTGGAGAAGCCCCCTTAAGCCAATAGTAATTACCACTTCTTGAGCACGTACTGTGTGCTAGGCACCGTCCTGGGTGCTTCCACGTGTTACCTCCAATCGTCCTAGGCATTTGGTAGGTGCTGTTACACCCATTTTACAGATGTGGCAACTGGCGCAAAGGGTTGAGGTCATTAAGGCCAGATGGGAGTGTGCGACAGACCGAGGCCTGCCTGGCCCCAGGCTCTCCTCCCTTGTCCACCTGCTGCTGGAAGAACCTCCGCTCAGTTCCGGCATCGGGGGTTTGGTGGGTGGGGGGAGGCAGGGCCTTTGGAACCCACTCTCCCCCCTTCGGAGAGCCGCTCCTCCACCCCAGGGACAGGCAGGCCTGCCCCGCCCTTCAGTGTCTCAGGCCTCACGAGGGGGCCTGTCCCACCTCACCATCCATTCCTTTCACGGTCTGACTCTGCTAGACGCTGAGGCTCCCACCATGAAGATGCTGTCGCATCCTGACCCTGTCCATTGGGGACCTGGTTGGTGTCCTCACACTCAGGATTGTCGTGGGGATGGGTCCTCCTCTCACAGGCAGCTGAGGGCTGAGGGCTGCCAGCCTGACAGTCGCCCATGACTGCTAGAAAGCAAATCTTTTAGAGTAAAACATCCTTTGTCTCACCACTCATTTTATTCCATGGTAAGATGACTTAGTGAAGTTGATGGGAATCTGACTGTGGGAGAACAGATGCCCAGAGACCACCTGGGATAGGCCAGCATTTCAACATCTCGGTGCTGCGTGGGTCTGGGCCATGGGGATAGAGGCAGCCATCCTTTGTCCAGGGTGGGCAGCTGAACTGGGTGCCATTTATACTCAGCTGACAGAGTGATCAACCCTTCTTCCTTTTACCCTGATCCCCAGGCCATGTGCGCTGAAATGGTTCGGTCCCCAAATCACCTTTCCTAGGTGGGGACCGTGATTTCCCTGGGAGCCAGGACCCAGTGGTCCTTGATTGCTGCAGCTTCGCTCTGGAGGGTCTGCTTTGCTGCAGTTCCTTCTCTGCAGGAGGACTGGGGCTGCGTAGACCCCATCTGGACATTTCCCTCCGGGAGGTCAGGATGCTTCAGTTCACCCGTGCTGCTGGCTTCTGGTCAACGGGGAGCTGCACAAGCCGTGGGGACGGCCACAGCCAATGCAGCTGGTTCTTCATCTGAGTTCCTCCTCCGCCCAGCTGAGCGGAAGTGATGCTCTGATTGGCCTAGGTTACGGCCCATCAAGGGCGCTTTAGGTATCTGGACCAGCGGGCTGCTTGCCCAGAGAGGCCCGAGCCGGCACCGTGTGATACAGCTGAGAATGGGTGTGGGTGATGCGAGCAAGTAATCGGTCGTATGGGAGGCCCCAGATGAGAGTCCCAGAGGGGATGCTTGGTGACAGGGAGCTTCCCCACATTCCCCTTCCTGCCAAGGGGCAGGGGGTGCTGTGGGATCAGGAGCGAGTGTGACGACTTGTCCTGCTGTCTGCTTGTGATCATAGTCTCAGCGTTCTGGGGCTGGGGTGGTGGTGGTGGTTATGGGGAAGATGAGGGTTTTTTTAATCTATTTTTTTAATGGCAGACGGCCAAGCTAAGATGCTTTCCCACTGACAGGCTGGGGAGATGGGGTGAGTGGTAGGGTGGAGGCCTTGGGGTGAATTCTCAGAGCTCAGCCACTGTGGCCGGTTATCAGAGTGGTAAGTGTGTGTGAGTGAGTGAGTGTGTGAGTGCGTGTGAGAGGCAGGGAGACAGTATGATGGCATCAGGGCCTGGACTCTGGTCTCCGTAGCAGCTCCTTTGGAGGGGGTGAGGCTGGAGCATTTTGGTTCCCATTCTTTTTTTTTAAAGATTGGCACCTGAGCTAACAACTGTTGCCAATCTTCCTTTTTTTTTTTCTCCCCAAATCCCCCCAGTACATAGTTGTATATCCTAGTTGTGGGTCCTTCTAGTTGTTAAATGTGGGACGCCGCGTCAAGATGGCCTAATGAGCGGTGCCATGTCCGCGCCCAGAATCCGAACCCTGCAGTGTGTGAACTTAACCACTCGGCCATGGGGCTGGCCCCGGTTCCCATTCTTGACCGTGATGCCTGGCTGTGTTTCTGTGACATATGAGAGAGGGTGGGGGCCCCAAGGGTCTACTCCCCACCTCCTCCCTGTGGCCATCAAGGTGGGCACCCGGGCTCTGGGCTGGGCAGGTGATCAGTGGGGTTGGGGGTGAACAGCAGGCATGAAGCTGGCTGCCCACTCTGGGGCCAGGGTGGCGATGAGCTGGGGCCGGGGTCGGGTCCACAGGAACAGCAGGAATTAAGAAGAGGATCCGAAGGGGAGGGTCCGGCATGGAGCTTCGGGATGAGGGAGTGTGGTTGGTTCCAGATCTTTATTCAACACCTGAATGTCAGGCACTGGGGAAACCTCACGGAGGAGACAGCCCAGTTCCTTTCTTCTTGGGGGTCCCAGGTCAGCAAAGCTGGGGACATTCCAGAGGGCATGGGCAAAGGCGAGCTTTTGCAGGAGAGAACTGCTGAGCAATGAAGGCCTGGGAGAGCTGTCGATGGGAGAGGCCAGATGCCCACAGTGGCGGGTGTTCAGCTCGGGCTGGCCTCCTTCCTGGATGGCACAGCCGACGGCAGCTGAGGGGAGAGGGGGAGACTGGCCGGCTCTGAAGACCTTGGCTCTGTGGAACCTGCTCTCTCTCTTGGCCTCAGTTTCCTCATCTATAAAATGGAACTTTTAATTTGCAGGATTGTTCTGAAATTTGAACGATGTGCACCAAGTACTCCGGAAGCTGGAAAACATAAGGGCTCCCTTCCTGTTCAGCAGGTTAAACTTCAGTGTTCTTATTTCTGAGGTTCATAGAATCTCGCCGTCCAAGAGGGAAGTCACGATAACTCAGGCCAGGCCTGCCACTGACAGTTAAGAAGACTGAGGTAGGGAGGTGGCCATCCTCCCTGAGCCCCCAGTGGGGCTGGAGCCCTGGTTGCTTGCCTCATGATGCGTGACGCATCGTCATCCAGATGATAAAGGGCTTTGAGAGGCCAGAGTCCCTGCTTCTCTCGAGGGGCCAACATGGATGGTGGAAATCCAGTGACAATCTGGCCTTCAGTGTGGGAAACTCCCGGGTCACTCGGGCCTCCTGCTCTTTGCAAGAGGGAGCTGCATATGTCTTCAGATCCCAAGCCTGGGTCTGGGTCGGCTGGGTGGCTGCGGTCCTCGCTCCACAACATACTTGTGCAGATCCAACGCTGCCCCTCACACAGCAGATCCTTGATAAAATCACTAACATGCGCCCTGGCTTTCCCTGCCGGGACCACGTGCATCTTCACGTTTTTGCCACATCACTGGTTCTTGTGACAGCGCAAGATGTTTTTCTGCTTCTGAGTATCCCTTTTATTAAAAGACTTTTGAGCCCTGCAGACGTGCTAACCAGCGGTCCCTCTGGCGCCCCCCGTGCCTTTCTGTTTTCCAGGCTCAGCTTCTGCCTCTTTGCTGCTCCCACAAGTCTTTCCACATCATTCATTCTGACATTTAAAAGTTTCCAAGCTTGTTCTAAAATGCCACAAACACTGCCTTTGTTATGCGCTGGCTTCGGAATGCCAAGCATCCCAGGACGCTTGGCGTGGAGGGCCGCCTGCCACAGTCAGACAGGATGCTAGGGCCGTGCCTTTGCAGGGAGATGAGAACGTGGGGCGGCGGAGGGGACTGGCTGCTCTGCCCCTCCCTCTGCAGGGCCACACGCCGGCGCCCCTCGCTTTCTGGCCTTCTTTTCCCCTCACTCTGCCAGGTCCTAATTTGGCTCATCCTGAGTGTCACAGAATCACTCCAAACATTCCATTTATTCAGGAAAGTCACTCCTGTTTACCTCACTGCATGATTTCTTCACCTTCTGCCTGGTTCCTTGTCATAACAGGCCCTCCCATTTTCAGGAAAGGACGTCAGAGAAAACAGACCTGGACGTGTTTGGGTCTCCAGCCGTGAAGGCTGTCTTCTTACAGGTGTCAAGTGCACCTAAATGCTAGCACCGTTTTCATAAGATGTCATGTCCAGTTTGCTTTGGCCAAAGGTGCCACACCTTTCTGCGAGCACACAGCGCTCTTACAGCAATCCGCCTGTCTGTGGGTCTGCCTGACATCCCAGTGTACACAGCCGGTGGGTGGGTGAGCCTGAGTGAGCCGGGGTCTGCGGGGATCAGGAACACCACCCTCAAGCTGGCCTGCTGCCTTCCCGGGCTGTTTCTGAGCCACGCACAGTGCTCCTTAGGGAGCAGGGACCCCTTTGAGTTTCCAGAACTATGAATGATTATGCAAACACTGCTGCACCCAAGGCTTGACGTGGAACACAGATTTCTGATTCTGCTTCAGACAGCACAGAAATCACCAAGACACGCTTCCGGCTTCGTTTTTACTAGTCCTTCCCAGGCTTTTGGGTTCATAGGCTAGAAAAATTACAACAAGGCAGCATAGGGAAGCAAGTTTTATTTTGCCTACAGAATACAGGAAACAAAACAAAACTGCATCCACAGTCACAATTACTCTCACTTCCTAAAGCAAAGCACTTTTTAATGCCAAAAAGTAGTAGGAAGGGACTAAAGTCAGAGTGAATGACAGTGCTTGCCAAGAACGGAGAAATCTCACACTGACATTTTCACTGTGGGCTAATGAAAATTCTGCTGCAGCTGGGTCTCAGTTAGCAGACCAGCATTTCAGAATCAGAGCTCCTCAGACTTTAAACGCACGCCTGAATCTCCAGGGAAATTGTTAAAATGCAGATTCTTGTTCTTTAGGTCCGGGGCGGATGTGGGTTCTCCCCGTAAGAAGCTCCCAGGCGAGGCCAGTGCCCAGTCCCACACTGGGAGCAGCAACAGTCTGCTCTGTGCTGTGGTTCAGTCACGCCAGGGGAAAATGGAGTAAGGAAAAATGGTTATTGTGTGTCATGTAAGCAAAAACATCACTTTTCAACTAGATTCTCTGCTATCGCGTGGACATGGCCGTGGCTATCAGAGACCACTGCTGCCCTGCCTGGCATTCATCGCAATGATGCGCGAGGACCCTTCGTAACCCTTTGCTCCTGCGAGGACAATGGCTGATGGAGAGGTCTCATCATCCAAGCCCAGCTCCAGAGCGACCAAAAGTGACCCAGGCTTTTGATCCTGGCCTCCTGGATGCTGCTGACCCCACCAGCCCCTCAACCCCCAAATACTGAAACTAAGACCCAAAACAAAAGCCAAGCAGATGTGCGCTGGGAGTCAAAGAGGCAGGCCTGGCCGATGGCACTCCGAGGAGGGGAAGTCACAACTGGGCCAGTCTTGGACATTCCTGCAGTCCTGCTGGTATCGTGGGCAGGTGGAACGGTGTGGAGGTGCCCTTGGGTGTGTGTGTACCCGTGCACATGTGCTGGCTTGGGCTGGGGAGTGAGGAGCAGGGGAGGCTGGCACGGTTGGGCTGGAGCCCTGACAGACCTCTTTGACTGAGACCCACTGTGACATGTGCATTTGACATCTTCACCCCACACATTTATGTAACTGAAATCAGGCTTTACATAACAATACTGAAGCTTGTTGCATGTAACACACTCTAATTTTTTAAAAAAAATTCTAAAATGCTGGGGCTGGCCCCGTGGCCGAGTGGTTAAGTTCGTGCACTTTGCTGCAGGCGGCCCAGTGTTTCGTTGGTTCGAATCCTGGGCACGGACATGGCACTGCTCATCAAACCACGCTGAGGCAGCGTCCCACATGCCACAACTAGAAGGACCCACAACGAAGAATATACAACTATGTACCGGGGGGCTTTGGGGACAAAAAGGAAAAAAAAATAAAATCTTTAAAGAAAAAAAATTCTAAAATGCTGATTCTGACGCACTAAACTGATTTCAGGGCCCACTACTCGGTTGTGACCCAGGGTTTGACAAACACTCAAGTATCTTGGAAGCCTTTTCTGAAACTGAGAGTATGTGACTCTTTGATCTGTTGTGGAGTAAGGCACAGGTCTTCCCTAACGTAAGAAAACCTTTTTAGGAAACACACACTTAAAATTACGACTTCTTCAAATTCTACCCTGTATGATCTCAGGAAGGGCTTTTCGCCGTCTATTTCTTTGGTAAATCTCAGAGCACCTAAGAAAATGGAGGAATGAATGAACTAGAATATTTACAGGTGTTTTAGTCCTTGGATGGGAGATTTCAGGACAAATAAATTTTCAAAAGTGTTATTGATAGATGTAGCCCAAGAAGATATGAACGACCAAATGTTTCTAAAATTAAAATTTATAGCAACAGGAAAATATGGTTGGTTAATAAACAACTTTTGAATACCTCAACAATAGAGGTGATAATAATGTCAATATTTACTGAGTCAGTTATGCCTACTGTGTTAAACATTTTAATTCATAAGATTGCACAGTCTATTTAGAAACTACTCTTGATTTTCAAAAACAGAATGTGACTGGGGAGTCGAGGTGTTTACACGGGGCTGTGGTGGTCTTGCTGTTTCTTACGGCTGGGAAGAAGCTTTTAGATGATCTTGTCTAGGGCTTTATAAGCCTTTAAACGGGGGAGATGTATGAGAACGTGGTGTGGGGTGCATGGGGAGCCCAAAGCTGGGGCTGCTGCTCTGGCTCCTCCATCCTGTGACCCAACATGGCTGCCTGCAGTGGCCACCTCAGCTCTAATAGGGACTGACTTTGACCCCATCTGACCCAATTTCAAGTCCTGGGGAGGGACAATCAGATTGGTTCACCCAGGGCAGATGTCCCTCTGTTGGGCTGTTCTCCTCCTTGCTGCCCCTCCCCCTCATTCCCAACTCCCCAAACACATAACTGCTGGGAAAGTCTTCTGTTTCATTTAAATTCGTCTCTTTAGGAAGAAAACCACTTTTATAGTTCTAAGGTGAACTGACTTTGATTTGGAGAGTTAAAAACAAAAAAAGAAAGAAACACAACAAACGTAAGTGGAATTCCAGGAGAAGACTTGTGTCCTTCCCCGAAGTTTAGCTCGAAGGACGCTGGCAGGGCTGTCCCTGGCGTGTTCACCGGGCTGCATCATGCCCAGCACCATGCAGTCTTCAGCTTTCCTTTGAACGTGGACAAGGGTCTGATGGCACAGATGGGCTTGCTCTGGTCGCTGACCCCGTTTCAGGTTGGAAATGTGCTTCGGCGCTTCTCGTGGGCCTGTGACTTTTGTCCTAACACCTCCTAGCAATACTTGTGTGTGTGGGGAGGGAGGCTAAATGAAGCACCTTGCAGGAACATGGTAAACTTGGCCACCTGTATCCATCAGGGCGACTATACCTACACTCAGGAGACATCTTCCACCTCTCCTTGCAAGACCGTTCCAGGGAAAGGTGTGGGGCTCAGTGCTGCTAGGTGAGAGGCTGACCACTGGCAATTGGCAGGGTGCCCATTGCAAAGCCCTGGTGCTCCTCTCTCCACGAGGTCAGCCCGGGCTGTCAGGAGGCGCTGCCCTGCGTCTGCTCACAGAGCCACTTGATGGCACTGTTAGAACTGGAGAAGAGCGGCTGCTTCCCCTGAAACAGCTCCCCGTTCTCAGTTCTCATCCGCTCCAAACTGTCATTTCCATCCGCCTCCTTCCAAACAGACAGAACAAAATCATTTCATAGCCTGTTCCTGCCATTGTGCCCCACTCCCGCCCCCTGCAGTCCATCCCCTGGCTGGGTGCAAAGATGTGGTGGCCTCTCTGCCCTCTTTCCTGCCCTCAGGCTCCCATCCTTCCATCCTGTTTTTTGGATTTTTATCATTCTGTGTGTTTGGGGGCCTCTAGGATTCCAGGCTACCCACGGGAGGAGACAAGGCCGTGAAAACCTGGAGATCTGAAAGAGAAAGCAGAAGTGCCTGAAATCCTTCTGCCCGCGTGATTTGTTTTCTAGAAGAAAAAAGAAAACAGCAGTGGGGAGAGAGCAGAGAGGCTGCTTGGAGAGGGGTCACGGGAGAAGGTGCTCGGGAGGAATGGAAGGAATGTGCAGAGCGCAGGAAATGGGCTCTCTCGGGCGGAATCTTGGCATTAGGTTGCACGGCTTAAAGGCTTTCTGTTCTTGGCTTCCCAGCTGCCACTGTGTCAAACCCTCCTCGGCCGGGTCAGGGGTGGGTGGGGGCGTGGTCATAACGATCCTCGCCTTCATCCACTTGGTTTGGCCTCTGGTTCCCAGTTCTTGCTGCCACTTCCTCTTCCTTGGAGATGTGAGTGGGGGCCACACTGAGCAGACCACGAGCTAGAGAAGACGAGAACACATACCTGTCCCCGCTTGCACCCCAGATCTCAGGTCCCACAGAGCTGCTCACTGCCCCCAGCGTGCCTTCCCCGGACTCCCTTCCTTCAGAGGAAGGAGAAAACACTGTCACTTAGGAGGCATTAGCTGTTAGAAAAGCATTTTCTGCAGACAATTACTAGGAAGTACTGTCTTGACTGATATCCTTGGTGTGTGCTGCCCTCTTGGCAGTGTTATGTGAAGGCTTATTGAACCTGCAAACGCTCATGAGACCCAATTTCCAAACTCAGAGGGGCCCACTCAGCACCGGCCGTCAAGGCATCCTGGTTCCCCCTTCCTGGGTGCTAGCTGTGCTCTCCACACCCCTCCTGTTGGTCAACCTGGACCTTGAGCAGGGACCCAGGCCAGCTCACCCAGCCTGCTTGCAGGTGGGAGGTCATTCTTTGCTGACTCAGGCCCAGACTGGGGCAGGTGCATGCCTTCAACCCCGTGAGTAATACCCGGCTTTTCATCTTCAAAGGGCCTTCCCAAGATTAACCAGGAAAGCTACACAGCAGCTTATTATTGTCTTCATTAAGCCCGTGGTGGTGGAGGGAGGTAAGTGGGGTCCCCACCCCAGGCCAGCGAGAGTCTGGGTTTGGGTGCAGATGAGCAGTTGCTCAGGATGTCCCCAGGCATTGAAGGGTGAGTGGGTGGTGATGAAGCAGGACATGCCAATGTGGAGGCTGGAGCCTCTCACTGGGCAGAAGTGGGGGGAGACCACGGAGGGGTGAAGGGAAGGGAGTGGAGAGTCTTAGGCCAGTGGAAAAGGGGGTCTTGCTGAACCAGAGCAGGTGGATGGAAAGAGAGGTTGATGCAGCTTTCGCCATGGAGGGCTCCGTCATGTGTTCCCAACAACTCAGACGCTGGTGCTGATAACGCTCAAATCACCCTGCCCCTCTGAGCCATCCAGATATTTGTGAAACGAGTGTTGGAACACTTTCCTTTTTGTATCTGTGTGAGGATTTCGAATGACTAAAAATGATAGAGCACATGTCACTCAAGCACCTTGCAAGTCAAGAGTGTCATGTGAAAGCTTACAGGAGCACGAGGCGACTGCTTCCCCAGGTCCCTCTGAGTCACAGGTTTGTCCCCTTTCAGGTGCATGACACAGAAGGTTAGGGAGTTTTAGGAGGTAAGTCTGTGTCCTGGCGACAGAGTGAGAACCGAAGCACCTTCTGGAAGCCAGACAGCAGAGCAATCCTTTCAGTCAACCCTGTCTGCAGCTGCTTTTTATAAACTTGGCATAAACATGTGCTTGGGAATGCCAGGACAGTGTATCTGGAAAATATTTTCTACCATTCGAAAACACACACACACACACACACACGCCTGGAAAGGAAAAAAAAAGAAGCACATCAGAAATTGTGCATAATGCAGAGTGGCTTCGCTTGTGGTTTTTTTCCATTACTTCCTCAGTTCATTTTTCTGCTGCCAATTTTAGAAGGCCATAAGTCATGGTTGTTGTTAAACTTTGTCAGTTAAAATGTAACTCTAAGAACAAGTCATATGATACGTTGTAGCCAAATGGTCTTTTGGAGAGAAGTTGTGGTGGAAGGTACGGCTTCACATGCAGTCCCGGTGTCTCAGGTCCTCTCTGGTGTGTGTTAGGCATTGTGCCCATGGGCATTCCTGGGCCTCTCGAGTTGCAGAGTCGTCATTTATGCACAGCTCCAAAGGGCCACCTATGAGAGGACAGCGGTTGTGATGAGGCCAATTTTCAACATTTACTTTGTGTGACCCAGGAACAGAACGTGGTCTCATTAAGGGTGATTTGTGATGAGTTCCCCACTTTTCTTTCCCCTGGAAATGACTGGATCCACTTTCTCATAGACCTTGACCCAGCAGAATCAGAAATCAAGAGGCCAAAAGGGAAGGCTTGGCTCTCTTTGTGGCTGGGACTGCCCAGCTTCCTCACATCTACTTGGAGGGGCTGCAGACCCAGGGGTGGTAACCAGCCTGGTTGGAGCCTCTGTGCTTTGAGACCTCAGGGGCCATGCTGTTTGGTTTGCCCGCCCAACATCACTGCTGGACTGGGAGCCTTCTGAGGGCTGGGCCCTGTGTTGTCCTTGGGTTGAAGGCAAGGCCAGGAACACAATCAACATTTCCAAATGTCTGTGCTTAAAACCAGGATAAAAGACAGGACACCAGCAGGCCTGTGGAGAGCAAAACCAGCCTGCATTGTGGCCGGGTAGGTGGGATGGGGACCGTCTCCTCCGACTTTTCAGTCCCCTCTTCTGCACGTTCTTCTGTCCATTTTTCTTCTCCTGTCTCACTGTCACTGAGGCCACCTTGGGGTCTTGGAGGAGAGCAGGGGCAGCCAGAGTGGGGAGAAGGGAGCCTGTCTCAGAGGTCAGGCTCCTCAACTTGGAGGCTGGGTGGAATCTTCACGAGGCAAAACAGGAACTGGGACAACTGTTTGAAAACTCGATCGTTGCTTTAATCCGTGAGCCGATCGGGGAATTTATGGGCGAGATTGACAGGTCTGATGCCCGCCTCTGCCCCTGACTTGCCATGCTGCTGTCAGGATAAGGCAGGGCGCTCTCAGCTCCTGAGCATCCATCTGTCAAGAGGGGGCTTGGACTGTCTTCTACGTGGGGGACACACTCCCCATATACTCCCGGTACCTTGATGGGAAATGCAAAGTCCGCGTCACTGCCTGGTAGCAGGGCCCTCCAGGCGGTGGTGTTTGCCCAGTTTGGGGGGCTTGTGCCACTGGTTTCAAATGAACCTTGCTGCATCTCAGTGGGCCTGCTTGACATTGCTATGCTTCTGTTTTGGGTCTTCTTTTCTCCATCAGGGCAGGAGTTGTTTCTGCATTCATTCATTCCTTCATTCATGCGACAAACACATACTGCACGCCTCCTGTGCTCTGGGCTGTGTTCCGGTCACTGCAAGCATCAGTGAGTAAGGTGACCCCTGTCCTCAGGGAACTGTCATCCACATCGGGGGAGACGGACAGACGGACTTAGGCCAGCTCATCTCACAAATGGAGAGGGACAGGTGCTAAGAGAGCTCACAGCAGGAAGGAGGCTGAGTGTGCAGGAGAGGATGAGGTGCCCTTGGGTTTGTTGCTTAGCCTCCCAGAGCCTTACCTGTGAAATGGGCACACTGCTGTCTGTTTCATGGGGCTGCCGTGAGAAGTGGGTAAAATCATATACGTAAGAAAGCGCTTTGACAAGTGCTGGCTGCTCCCACAGCTCTCCCCGGGATCCCTCAATTAGTCACCAGGCCCCTTTCTGCCTTCTCTTATGGATAAATTGACTTAATAATCTAACCTTGCCTGGACAAACAGGGAAGCCTGCTCCAAAAACAACTGGCCCCGAAAAGACTTTCTTGGGAGGGAGGTGAGAACCGAGGCTGTCCTGGATCCTTCAGCTCTGTCTCACTGCTGAATCAGATTTTCCTGCTGTCGGCCTGTACGCAGCGTGTGTGGGGGCAAGTTCTGACCCTCACTCTGGGTGAGCCGAGTACCTGCAGTCAGCTCTGCCCTCTGGCCATGGCTTCTCAACGCTCTGTCTACGGAGAAACATTTAAAAGACTCAGGAAATGAACTCACATTTTTTTTTCCTCCCCCTCCTTTTCCAAAACAGTGCAGCCTTCCTGGAAGAAAGCAAACAAAACAAGTGTGACTATTTAAAAAATTATTGGAAAACCTGTTCTGAACATGACCACTTTGAAAGGCTCTCCTGGGCGGATGTGTCACCTCAGTCCCCTTTGCTCCTGTCCCCACGGGTGTGTATGTGGGGGTGGCAGGGCAGCTGCGGTCTTGAAGGAGGAGGGAGCTGACAGGCTGGGCGGGCCTGATAAACAGGTCCCCCAAAACAACCGTGTGCCCCTAATGCACCCAGCCAGACACACAGACACGCATGTGAGTCGACATGGGTGTGAGGCCCACGTCCGGCTGAAATCAGACAGCACAATGATCCGAAGTGCGGACTGCTTCTGCTGGGCACGTGGGTGACTGTTGTGGGTTTCTAGGTGTTCTCCTTTGATTTGTGGTGTTCACAGAATTGTTATTACCAACACCGTTGGCTGTATGGGGGCTGAAGACGAAGCCTTTTCATTTCAGCCATCTGGGCAGAACGCTTTTCCTTTGATGAGGGAGAAACCTTTGCTGTGTTTAAACTGGAACACAGCCTCCCAATTAAGGTGATAGCAGACGCCGAGTGGCTCTGTCTTAGCAGGAATAGGATGCTCAGCCAGGCTCGAAACGCCGGCTCCGACCGAGAGAGAGGAGGCCTCTCCTACCGCCTGTGCTGTGGCGTGCAGTTCAGGACAGACATGGAAGGGACTCTGGGCCAGGAGAGCCACCATGAGGTGTTTACCAGCTTGCCTGGCCCGCGCTTAGGTTTTCCATTGTCAGGCGGTGACAGCAAGGTCTTAGAGACGCCCTCAGGAGACGTTCCTCTGCTTTCATAACAATGAAGTATTTTTTTTTCTGACTCATCTTAGGAAGATTTTCTCCCCCTCTTCATTTGAAAATAAATATAATTAGTAACAGGCAGACGTACTGTATATAGCCAGCCCTTCCTATCCGGGAGAGTTATAATTAAATGTACATGCTGTCTGTTGTTCGCTGTCTGCTGCATGCCTTGCCTCCCGCTTTGGGGAAGCAGCCGCTCCTGGGTGGATGCTGCCGAGAGACCTGTTGGCGCTGGGAGTCCAGCATCCAGTCGGAAGCAGAGACTTGACTGTTGACTGGACGGCAGACGTGCCCGTTGTCCCCTGGCGCTGCCTGCACCTTAGCGTTTTTCCATTCTTAGCCTCAAGTTGCTCCCGGCAGCCCCGGGATGTGCCTGGTTGGTGCTAGGGCTGTCCCCTCCTGGGGGGAGAGTGCCGGTTGCCAAATCTGGTTGTCGTGGTAACGTGGTGGCCGCTGCCACTGCCTCCGGTGAGGGGCACCTGAGTGCCGGCAGGCTCGGATCTGCCCTCCCCAGGCTCGGAGCCAAGACAGCATTCCTTTGTTCCCAGCTCCCTGCCTGCGAGGCTGGCACCACAGCTGCAGCCCCGCCCCACATGGCATGGGCTCAGACAGGTTATCCCCAGGTAACCCTCAGCTCTCGGTCCCGACAAAAGGGCAGGCTGGGCGTTTGGTGGCCACCATCCAGGCCCACAGAGAGCTCATATTCTGCTGAAATCAGTGAAGCAGAAGGCTCCAGGGATGCACAAGAACCTCGTGGGCATATTCTGGGACCACAGCAGAGCCAGCAGGCTTGGTGACACAGGCTTGATGACACAGGAGAGGCTGCACGCCTCCCACCTCCCATCCCTTGGGCAAGCCAGGCAGTGACCAGATGACTAGTTGGCACCATCCTTCTGGGCTGGATCGAGTGCAGCAAGCGTCATCTGAGCCATGGGCACCTTTCCCCAAGTTGCTCAAAGTGTTTTCCGAGCAAACAGTTGTTTCATAACACCCGTGAGAAGTAGGTGGGGTGACAAAGCATTCTTTGTCCCTGTCTTACAGATGGGGAAATGGAAAAGCCTGCCTGGCCAGGTGGTGAGGCCAAGGGAGAAGGGTGCTCTCCCTCCCGGGCTCCGGGGCGCAGAGGGCCAGGATGTCCGCCTGGCTGTTGGGCCAGAGCCCATGTACTCAGCTCGTCATCAACTTCTCGGGGGAGGGGCAGCCCCTCAGGGAAGGAGGTCGAAAGAGCTGGAAGAGGCTCAGAGCTTCCATCTCAGCACTGAGGGGCCTCAGATGCAATGCCAGAACTTCGTCACAGCCCCGTGGTCTGAGGTGTTGACACCGGTGTTAGTGACCCTCGGAGGCATCAGCGTGCTTTACCAAGCTTGATTTGCTTAAAGTTACCAGAATCTTGGAGGTGGTCAACAAGTACTTTTTGAACACCCTGTGCTGGCCCAGGAATTGTTCCAGGTGCCCAGGATACAGTGGTGAATGAGGTAGATGTGGCCCCTGGCCTTATGGAGCTCGCAGGAGACAATCAACGCATAACGTTAAGAAGAAATCATTTCAGAGAGTGCCATCTGCTATGAGGAAAATAAAAACACAAAATGTGGCAGAGACTGGCTGGAGGGGATGGGAGGGGAGGAAGACACTTTAGGCCGGGAGCAGAGAAGGAGGCCACATGAGCTAATCCCAAATAAAGAGAAGGAGCCAGACCTGAGGACAAGCATTCCAGAGGGAGGGGACAGCTGTGCAAAGGCACTGTGAGGGGATGAGGGTGGCCTGTTCAAAGGTTAGGGAGAAGGACACCGTTCGTGCATGGTGGCCTGAGATGATGTTGGGCAGTAAGCAGGGGCCTGGTCGTTGGCCCCGGGGCTGGGTGTGATTCTGGATGCAAGGGGAGGCAGTATGAGTCAAGATTTCTTGGAGAGGTGGCACTGACGTACTTTCCTGATGGGCTAGATGTGGGGCATGGGGGAGGGAGGCATGAAGGATGACTTCTAGGTGTTTGCTCGACCTGGAAGAGGGAGCTGTGGATTGAGATGGGGAGGCCTGAGGAAGAACACGTGGAGAGGAGAAACAGGATGGTGTTGGACATGGGGAGTTTGAGATGTCTATTTGTAGGCTGCTGCCGGTGGGGCTTGGGCATCAGTATTTCTTAAACTCTCTCTCTCAGATGATGGCGAAGAAGGATGGAGGGTTCTACGACAGTTGGTTTTGAATTCACCTGAGTTTTCCAGTGGTCCAAACTCATATTTTTCAAAGAAGATCAGAATCCTGCTCTCTGAGCTGGATAAGGTCCCTGTTACCAATGGTTTACAATGTGGGGAAAGAGACCAGCCAAGGTTGGTGTGTGTGATGATGTGAACAGCTTTCTGCAACCCCCATCTGCTTGTCCCTTCCTATCCAGCCCATCACCATTCACAGCCAAATCCTTGGTCATTTGACCTTGGGCGCCATAATTAGGCTGATCTTCTTACTTGTGGGTGAGGAAGGACCCAAGTCTTGCCTCTCTTTGGGTTGATAAAATGGAATGGTATAAGTTTAACAGTTTCTTCTAAGAAGAGGTGTTTGAAGAAGATGGGTCTATGTGAGCAACGAGTCATTGACCAGAGAGGGTCCACCACGCAGGAGGGCTGGGTTCTTCGTGGCCACTGAAGGCATGTAGCTTTGAAGAGCTTGTTCATTCTTCCCCTGTGGTATAATTTAGAAGCTACAAAAACACTTACATCAGAGAAAACAGCCAGACCTGCTGTTGGGACCACCTATGGTGTCTCACTGTAGGGTCGTCTCAGAGCCATCAGCACAATGGAAATTCCAATTCTGGGTCTCCAAGGAAGTATTTTGGAACAAGGGGTGTATTATGATATTTACATCCATGGGAATTTCCTGGCATCTTATTTTAAAGCTTTACAATGTGGCACGGGGTTTATATCTTGGATTGTACACATGAAGTTTACTCGTTGATGTACTAAAAACATTGTGTTCTGAGGTTGTCCTCCCATATCCCAGAAATGGATTCAGGCCTGTTAGTTCTCATACCCCAAGAACTCCTTGGGTAAAGACTCAGAGTTCACCCGTTATGATCAGTTTTTCAACTGGACAGAACTACTATCACTTGTCTGGTGCCGTAAAACTCATAAAGAGCTTTCACGGCCATTTTCTCATTTGATTCTCCCACAACTCACATCACTATTGGCAATTTATGGATCTAGATGTAACAGCTAAGGGATGGTACGTCATTTGTCCAAAGTCACAAAGCTAAGGGAGAGCTGGGAATTAGCCCCAGTCTTCTCCCTCTACTTTCCCAGGTCCCTGTGATTGTGCTTTTGGTGGCAGTGGGCCAAGGAGGTTCTGGGCACCTGGACAGACTGTGTGACTTTGAGTGTGGTAAGCCCAGCCTGGGAGGCATTTGAAATTCCCTGAGCTGGCTCCTGGGAACTAGTTCTGCTCTACAGAGGGCTGTGTTGCAACGTGACCAATGATGAGAAGGTTGAGGCTGAAAGCCATTACTTCACCAATGGAAATCAAGGTCATTTGTCACCTCAGGAAGCATGCGGAGCTGCGACATCCAGGAGGGAGGTGTGCTGTTCCTCAGCCAAGCCCGCGGTGTGGCCTGGCACCTTTCCCGTGTGGCAGGGAGAAGGGGAGCTTCTGGAAACGAGGATGTGCAAAGCAGCCAGGCACAGGAGCCCAGAGCCCTGGGGACACTGGCCAGACCAGCATCAGCCCCTCCTTTGAGAAAGGAATCAAACACTATGTGGGGGTCGCACCCACAGCTGGGGTGGGGGTGCCAGTTCACAGGAGGTGTTGGCAGGAGCCGGCTGATTAACATCCCCGGCTGAGGTCTTTTGGATACTGTGACAGGCGTGACTGGAGTGTCAGCAGCTTCTGACCCTCCTCTGTCACCTGAGGAAATCAGGGCAACTGTGAGCTACCAGAGTGTCCTCACGGAGGTAACCTCTCCTCCTAGTCCAGCAGGCCATGTCTACCTTCTTGGAGGGGTCTGCAGTGAGAGGTCCACAGCGAGGGGTCCACAGCGTTCCATCTACACTGCTGTCCACGAGAGTGCTGTGCCTCAGAGGAGGAAGCCTCTTGGGTGGGGATGGAGGCCTGGACACTGTTGCCATGCTCCGGGCAGCACGTGCCTGTGTTTGACGAGCTGGGACACTGCCTCATCTCTCTGGGCTTTCCATCTCACTCTGGTGACATGGGCCCTCCATCAGGGCTTCTTTTTGGGCTCCCTCCTCAGGGGACCAGTGCGGAAATGTCCTTGTAGTTTGTCACTCAGGCCTCAGTCCAGGTGTCCCTTCCTCAGAGAGGCCTCCCCTGAAACATATTAGCTCTCTGCTTGCCAGTCTTGGTGTTCTCAATGGCATTTGCTACCAGAAATTAGTCTATTTATTTGTTGCTTGCTTGCTTCTGACATCTCCTCTCACTAAAAGGTAAGCTCCTCGAGCAATGGGACGGTGCCTTGTTTAGCTCGCCATTACACCCTCAACCCCTGGCAGAGAGCCTGATGCCAGGGACACACACTATCTATCTTTTGAACGAATGAATGAATGCAACCAAGTAGCTGATGTGGAGGTGGGTGCCAGGAGGGGCAGGTTTATATGAGCAATGCCCTGCAAAGGCCCTCATGGATGCTCCTAGGCGCCACCACCAGCACGGGGCGACCTGTGAGCTCCTGGACCCCCGTGGGCTCCTCCTGGGGCTGAGCGGAGGGCGAATCCCAAGGGCTTGGTCACTATCTGATGGATGAGTGGGTTGTGTGGATGAGCAAACAGGGACTGAATAGGAGCTCAGGCGTATTTCAGCCTCAGAAACTGCACGTGCCCATGGAATCAAGGAGCCCAGGAACGTGTTTTGTGTTGATGCAAATCTGCTGTAACAGACCGTGCCTGCTCCTGACCCAGCAATGTGGGAAAGAGAAAGGCACGGCTTGTTTTGGTGGTGCAGAGGAGCAGGTAATGGGAGAATGCCCCTCCTCTGATTCAGAGCGGGGAGGTACCCTGGGGCCCTGCCATTGCCTAAGGACCACGGGTAAGTGGTGCCAAGGCTCCTTGCCCTTCCCCATCGACGCTCTGGCGAATGACTTGTTCTGACAAGTACTTGCTTTCGGGATGCAACAGCTTCTCTTTTGTCCAAATCCTTCCCTTGAATTCCAGATGTACGAAGAACCTTCCGAAGAGGAAAATAATGAAATCAGGAAGAGGAGACTGTATTTCATTTGGACGCTCACGTCCTCAGCTGCTGTCCACAGAGTTTCTGTCATTTGCCCCTCTGGTGCCCACACCACACCATGCCTTCCGGCTCCCAGCCTGGCGCAGCATCCATGGCGTCCTCCTTCCCGGAAGTCAGTCACCTTCCTTGAGTCTTTTTCCTTTCCTCTCCCCTGCCCCCAGCTATCCTGCTAAGAGGACGTGGCAATTGAACCTGAGCTTCTGGAGCCCAGAGTGGAATCCTGCCCGAGACCCTGACTTGGTCACGAAAACTCTTCAGGCACAGAAAGCGGGACTCCAGAGAAGCACAACCTCCAGGACAACAATGGTGTGACTCCCTGGAGGGCCAGGCTTAGCTCTGGGGGATTCACATGGTGCCAGGTGACACGCTCCCCCCCTCCCCGCCTCTAGTCCTCTCTCTCACCCAAATGCTGCTGGTGGGAAAGTGTGACTTCCTCTTCTCAGCCGGTGGGAAGGGCTGCCTTGTTGCACTCTGGACGAGGTGCTGGTATAACATGGACCATGTCATTTATTCCTGCTGGTGCCCTTGCGCAGTAGATGCTGCCATCACTTTATAATTTGTCCTGGAGCGTGAGCCCAGGAAGGCGGCGACCTGTGCCTGTATAGCACCTGCACCATGCTATGCAGAGGGGGGAATTTGATGGATGGGGCCCACAGTGCAGACCCCACACCCACTCACACCTTACACCTTCTGTGGGAATCCTGTTGACAGCAAGTGCTGATTTAAAAGCCTGTAGCCATGGGCTATCCACTTTGGGTTCAACCGACATACCAATGCTTTTGTAAGCCTCCACGCGGTCAAATGAGCAGCTTGATTCCTTGATTCTTTAAAATACTGGATATGTTCTTGCCTCTTGTTCTTTCAAGCTTGAAATTCTCAGAACAGCAAAGTCTTCAAAATGCTCTCAAACTTCTGTCTCCAAAGGCGTGTTTACTTGGCCCTGTATGGTGGGAGACGCTTCTCCTTTGGGGGGTGGAAGTTTGGGTTTAGTCCCCAAGTTTGGTGGTGTTTGTAAGAACAGACACCAAGACCGAGACCCTTTTTATACGTTATGTTTTACAGATTTTGATTATTCTAAGCAGGGGTAGCCAAAGTCTACATGGTGTTTGATGTTCAGTGGTTTTATCCCCTGAAATGTATGATTTTTAAGGTTTTGATGAATCTTAGTAAGATAATTTGGTGTTGCCAGATCCAAGAGGACCTTTTCCCCTATGGCATTTGGTGTGTAATCAATGTATGTGAGTACCACACGGAGAGATAGGACCATGTTACACTTAGAATTAGTTTATCTTTCTAAAGATTCTCTTTTACGTGGTCATTTTTTAAACAAAATTACCTAGATAATTTTCATTATGCCCATTTCCCATAAAGGAGAACAAAACATAGTTCCCAACTTCTTGTCCCTTTTTATCCCAACTTACCAAATTACATCTGCCCTCCCGCACCTGTCTCCTGTTCTCTCTGGGAGCTGAGGACAAGCTGCCCTTTCCTGTCAAGGCCAGCCCAAAGGATGCGCTGCATGCATCTCGGCCTCACAGCGCTTGAGGATGGCCCATCCCTCGCTCTCCATGGCTTGCTCATGTCCTAAGAAGTCTATTCTGTGACCCTGAAGGACCCTCACTCTTCCTTTTCTTTATAGTTAATGGCACTAACTTAGGAGTTGTCTACACTCTCTGTCTTCACTTCTTACCCCGTCCACTCCTCCACCACGCCACTGAACACACTCTTTCTGAGGTTACTCATCTGGACCTCTTCTTTTCCCGCTCAGCAGTCTTCTCCATACTCACATTTCCAGGTGCATGATGGACAATTCCAAGAGCTGTCCTACACAGATCTCAAATTCAAGATGGCAAGGAATGAGCTTACCGCCTTGCTTTGTAAGTCTGCTTGTCTCCCACTATTTCCCATGTCAGTCAGGGGTGCCACAATCCATCCAGATGCCCAAGACAGGAAACCTGGGTGTCACCCTTGACTCCACCTCACCTCCACATTCTCTCGCCGACTAGGTTGAGTTCACCTTCTAATCGGCCTGTCTCCTGAGTCAGTCCTCTGCTCAACAGCACAGCTGCCCCAGTCTGGGCCCACCTCTTTCTTGCCTGGATGATGACAATAGCTGATCTAGTAGTCTTCTTGCTTCCCTCTCTTCTCCTTTGAAACTCTCTCCAGACTGAGTAGACTGACTGTTGACAGTGGGAATCTGACCATGCACTCCTCTGTGGAAATGCTTCCATGACTCCTGATTAATTGTGGGTCATATCCAAGCTCTTAGCATGGCATGCAAAGCTGGCTCCATGATCTGGGCCCTGTTCATATCTCTGGCCTCATTTCTTGCCACTCTGAGATCTAGAAGTACGAGCAACTTATTGTCTCCAGCATTTGCATGCTGGCCATGCCTACTGCCTTGATGGGCATGTTTACCTTTGCCAGTGATAACTCCCAATTTCTCATCTGCCTAAAAACTCCTATTCATCCTTCAAAATCCTCACCCACTGTCACCACGGCTTCCTCCAAAGACGACTTCCTCCTTAGGACAGAATCAGTCATGCTCCTCTGAACTGCATATAGACCTCTCTCATTTTCCCTATGACTCTATTGTCATTACTTGTTTTCCTGCTGCTCTTATCTACTGGACCGTAAGCATCCTGAGGGCAGGAACTGTGTTTGTACATTCCAGTTTCTAGCACAGTGTATATCACATAGTAGTCTCTCAATAAATGTGGGGAATTGAGACCTCAAATATCCTAGGGAAGTACAGAAAGCAAGAGTCTTTGGTCTTGGTCCTTAGGCCTCTATACAGCAAATAATAGTCAATCTGACAGGCCCCAAGAGACTTGCAGAGCTCTTCTCCCCTCTTTTAGGGGGGGTGACTGCTCCCACACTTCCCTTTTTGGTCAGAAGACCTGAGCTTGATGTGGCTCTGTCATCTCCTGACTCCGAACCTCTCTGAGCTGCAGTTTGCTGAAGGAAACAGGATCTGATAGGATAATGCAGCTGAGGGCATTCCGTGAACCATGGGGATGCTAGAGTTCTCTTCATGCTGTCAGCACCTGTACTTTCTCTCAGCTACGTGCACAAGAGTGATGTGTGCCCCTGTGTGTGTGCAAAGAGCTGCTCATAAAGGCAAACGCCTTGCCCAGGATCGGCTTCAGCTGGCAATGGTTAAGAGCATAGGCAGTTTTGTTTCTGTATTGGGGTGATGGCTGAGGAAGCTAGTAGCATTGTTTTGGGGGATGTCTAGGATAGGACATGTGGTGGAGCCATAAAGTTGAGGCTGTGGAGTGGGCCGTTTTGGTTCAAGAAATTTGTCAGCAACTCCTGGGTGGGAGTGGGAGGTGGGGGTTGGGTGGGAGTGGGAGTGGGAGGCAGAGGTGGGGCGGGGGCCGCTGTAGAGCAGGCAGGGCTCCCTTCTGTGCTGTTCCAGGTTGTGGCAGCGATCACACACCCTGGGAAGCCGGGTCATGGCTGTTAGCCACAGCACAAACCAAAGGATGTATCAGCAACCTGAGATGGCATGGCATCTAGGTGTGCAGCGCAGAGCAGAGCCTGAGTGGCTTTTGGAGGAAGTGCACATGAGTGAGGGGACTTGGGCCCAGCACGGCTGTTGGCCTCCACTGTACCTGTTGGGGTACTGAATAACACCTGAACAGACTCTATCCTGAAGCCAGTGTGTGTAACTCCTGTAATGGCTAACCGGGTTAGTCATTGCTTATGCTTCCTGAGTCCTCAACCTCTTTTTTTTCCCAGGAGATCCCTATAAACGGGTCATACCATATGCCGAATGTTCAGTGCCACATTCCTCTGAAGATGCTTGACTCCATTCTGCATCTTTGGGCAGCTCACAGGAAGTAGTCACCTTCTGCTGACTCTCCTCACCTAGTGGGTTTCGCTGGTGGCTGAATCCTTTCTCCCTGACTTGGCTTTATCTACGGGATAGACTTTACTCTTCTATCCCTCCATTTACACCTTAATTCAGTCACTCCTGTGCCAAAGGATACCAAGCACCTGTTAAGCCAGACGCTCTGCTCAGCCCAGGTATACAAGCGTATCTCGGACTCAGTCCTCACCTGGAGAGCTTCTGAGAACCAAGCACAGGGAGGGAGGCACGTGCTATGGAAGAACAAACCAGGGACCCTCCGTGTGGTTATCAGTACAGACTCGCTCAGCCCCTTTCACAGAGAACGCGCAGGGGCACCTGGTCTGTCATCAGTGGATATAAAATATCTCTTATATTATGAATATACTTAGGACCATCGAGCATCTTTCAGGACAGGTGTTATCTAGATGTGAAACTCTTGGTGCTGTTGTTATAGTCAAGCCACCTAACAACAGTCCTCACATATGAATGCAAACACAACAATATTGGTTTTTTGGTTAAAAACGTGGCTCAGTGAAAGATTTGTGTAGACCAGCCGTGGTGCGCAAGCAGAACTTTCTTTTTAAACCCTCTCTGGGTTGCCCAGTGAAATAGGAATAAGGGAATAAAGGTGAAGTGCAGAATGGGAGACTCTCCCAGGTGCGGCTCCCACAATACACCTGGTAAACACCTGGGTAAACACACATTTGCATATCAATATATGGATTATAGACTTTTCCTTTTCTCAGAACTAGGAGGTGCCCTGTTACACACACAGGCGGACAAACAGTCAGCGAGCTTTCAAATCCTGTGCAATGTGAGAACAGAGGACTGGGGTCTTCAGAACCCCAGAGGCCAGCCCTATGTAGCAATTTCTATCTGCCTTCCCTTAGTGCAAGTGATGCTGTTCGGGAACTCACACTGCCTCCAAAAGTGGGCCTGGCCTCCAGTCTGAGAGGCTGCGCTGGCTTCTGCATGAGCCAGCCAGATTTTAAAATTACCTTTGGGGCCAGTCATTATAAAAAGCCTGGGACTCAGAGGGGAAGGAAAGTGGCTTTGCTGGTTATTGATGAGCTCCGCAGGTATGGATGGAACTTTTCAATGAGGCCAAATTAAGTACCGGGCCTTGGGCTCGGGGCCTCCGCTCCCGCTGCGAGGAGCAGGTGGGGAGGCTCTGGGAGTATCAGATGTGCGAGGACAGGTGAACAGGTAACCGGATCACCGCAGGGGCCCCGAGGTGGCTGAGTCACTCAGAAGTGTGGAGGGAAGCAGTGCTGGGGGGCGGGCGGGCAGAGCCACATCCCTCTCTCTTGTCGGCAGTGGGGCCGACGGGTAACCCAGGCCTGTTCCTGCAGAACTGACATTTGCTGGTTCCAGTCAATGAAAGTTGATGCCAACCAGCGCACTTTCCTCCGCAGCAGTATTTACCCCGCGGGAAGCTCGCTGGAGCCGGGAATTTCAGGAGAAGGCGCTGGACAGGTTGGAGGGAGATTAGTATTTTTCAGCTCTACAGTGATTTGCGCTGCATTTCAGTGTGCGTTCAGTTCTAACTTATTACCCTATAAAACCTCATACATTAAGTTGCTAGGCAGAGAAAATGGACTTTGTGTAGACAGAGGGCCTGGGATGCTAATCTGCTTGGAGGGAGAGTGGGGAGGCCTGGCTCCCAGCTGGGTGTCCTCAGTTTCCTGATGTGTCAGGGGAGAGCTTCTCTACGAGCGTCTAGCCCAAGGCCCTATGATTCTATTCACCTGAATGAATCAGAGGCCTGCCGGGGGCCCTGGGCAGCATCGAGTCCATCTGCCTGAGCTGTGGCCATCAGATGACATGTGATCCTCGTCTCCAGCTGCTTGGAGAACAGGACTGTGTCCTCGAGGCCCTCTGCATGTGGGCAGCTGCCCTGTGATTACAGGTGGTGGCATTATTTTGGGGGGATTGTGTGGCCCAGTGAACTGAGTACTCTCAGAGAATGGGCCCTCCGTTTTGATCATTTGGTTATTTGGACCTCAGCACCTAGCACAAGGTACTCAAGACCCAAGAGCCATTTGTGGAAAGAGGGAGGAAGGAACAGAGGGAGGCAACCTTCCCCAGAATCCTTCCTTGTACCTGAACGGAGTCCTACCTGCCCTCAGCTCAAGTCACCTTCTCTGTATCTCACTCTTATTTCCCTGGACCACTCTCTCATTGGCTCTTAACATCCCTCATGAATGTCAGTGAGAGAAAGCAAGTGTGTTACCTCCGTTTCATTGATCACAGAGCAGTGATGGCTCATCTCTTGTGGCGGTGGTGTCCCAGCTGAGAGAACTCAGTTTACCACGTGTCCCATGGCACCTGTGCCCCTTCCCTTCCTGGAGGGTGTGTTTGGAAGACATCAATTAGGCTGATCCTGAGGGGTCCAGAAGCTTCTAGAAATCTGGACTTGACCCTGGTTTCCAGAATGACAAGTTGGTATTTCCTTTACCTGTCCAAGGAGGCTGTTTTCACTGGGGGTCCTCTGGGTGTGAGTGTGACTACATCAAAGTGCCTAAAAACGTGGACAGATGTCAAGTATAATTATTCTTATAGCTACTTTGAAGTTGAGTTTCACAGGAAAAGAGTATTGAAGTCTTTCATTTGCATTTAAACCTTATGTGTAACCATGGAATGAAAGGCTGGCTTCCCTTTACAGGAAATTAAAGTTTTAGGGTCAGCTCGTGCTATGAACTGCATATTTATGTCCCCCCAAATTCATTTGTTGGAAACCTAACCCCATCTGGTGGTCTTAGGGGGTGGGGCCTTTGGGAGGTGCTCAGGTCCAGATGGTAGAGCCCTCACGATGGGGTTAGTGCCCTTATAAATGAGACCCCAGAGAGCTCCCTCACACCTCCCACTAGGTGAGGACACAGTGAGAGGACGGCCATCCATGAACAGAAATTGGGCTCTCACCAGATGCCAAATCTGATGGTGCCTTAATCTTGGACTTCCCAGCCTCTAGCATGGTGAGAAATAAATGTTTGTGGTTAATAAGACAACCAGATTATGGTATTTTTGTTACAGCAGCCCGAATGGACTAAGACACAGCCTGAGCAAATTAATACAATAACTTCATTTCCAAGGGAAGGAGGTTTAAATAAACTCCCCCAGAGATCTTCAAATATGTGTGTGTGTATCATATAAACGTGTGGCACTGGCCTCTCTGTGTTGTAAGCACAGACATCCTTTGTCACCCTCTAAGCAATCTGGGGAAGGGGTCAGACGAAGTGTAGAACTTCAAGCTCCAGTTTCTGTTTCTTGCTTTGGAACGTTTGAAGAGCAAACCAGCTGTTCTGTGTTCAGGCCCGGCTTTCAAGAGGTGGGGAAGGTGGCTGGAGCTGGCCTTGGGTTTCTCTGAGCCCCTCAAAGAGGACTCTGAGTATGTTGGAAACCATCTCTGCACTACGCACAGCAGCTACCATGCTATGGAAGGACAGTGGCTAAGCATGAATTAAAAATGAGGACTCTGAGCCTAGAATTAAATCCCTGCTTACATGGTCAACTAATATTCAACAAGGGAGCCAAGAACACCCAATGGAGAAAGGACAGTTCCTTCAACAAGTCGTGCTTGGAAAACTGGATAAGCACATGCAGAAAAATGAAATTGGACCCCTCTCTTACCCCATTCACAAAATTAACTTGACTTGGATCAAAGACTTACACAAAAGACTTAAAACCGTAAAACTCCTAGAAAAAAACATAGAGAAGAAGCTCCTCAACATTGACCGTGGCAATGATCTTTTTGGATATGACACTAAAAGCACAAACAACAGAAGCAAAAATCAACAAGTGGGACTACATCAAACTTAAAAGCTTCCATACAGCAAAAGGAACAATCAACAAAATGAAAAGGCAACCTACAGAATGGGAGAACATAATTGCAAACCATAGATCAGATAAGGGGTTAATATCCAAAATATATAAAGAACTCATACAACTCAATGATAAAGTTCAGCACTCTCACCGCTTTGGTGGCCTGGGAACCACACCATCCGTCTGTCAGTTGCCATGCTGTGGTGGTGGCTCACAGAGAAGAACTAAAAGGACTTGCAAGTAGGATATACAACCATGCACTGGGGCTTTGGGGAGAAAAAAAAAAAAAGGAAAATTGCCAACAGACATTAGCTCAGGGCAAATCTTTCCTTGCAAAAAACAAACAGAACAAACAAAAAACCCAAACAATGCTATTAAAAAATGGGCAGGGGAACTAAATAGACATTTTTCCAAAGAAGACATATGGATGGCCAACAGGTACATGAAAAGATGCTCAACAACACTAATCATCAGGGAGATGCAAATCAAAACCACGATGAGATATGACCTCACACCTGTCAGAATGGCTGTCATCAAGAAGACCAGAAAAGATAACAAGTGTCGGTGAGGTTGTGGAGAAAAGGGAACACTTGTGCACAGTTGGTGGGGAACTAAATTGGTTCAGCCACTATGGAAAACAGTACAGAGGTTCCTCAAAAAATTAAAAATAGAATTGCCACATGATCCAGAAATTCCATTTCTGGATATATATCCAAAGGAAATGAAAACAGGCTATCGAAAAGATACATGCACTCCCATGTTTATCACAGAATTATTCACAACAGCCAAAATTTGGAAACAATCTAAGCACCCATCAACAGATGAATGGGTAAAGAAGGTGTGGTGTGTGTACCAGTACACAATATACATACATACTCCAATACAAAATGGAGTATTTTATTCAGCCATGAGAAAGGAGGACATCTTGCCATTCACGACAACATGGATGTGCCCTGAGGACATTATTCTCAGTGAGATAAGTCGGACAGAGAAAGACAAACACTGTATGATATCACTTATATGTGGAACCTAAAAAAGCCAAACTCATACAAACAGGAGTAAATTGTGGTCACCAGGGGTTGGAGGGCGTGGGGGAGTAGAGAGAGGTGTTTAAGGGCAGTGACTTGCTTCTGGTAGATAAGGAAGTCCTGGAGATCTAATGAACAGTATAGTGAATATAGACAACATCCTGTATTATATTCATCAAACTTGCTAAATGACCAGATTATAATTACTCTTACCACAAAAAAGAAATAATTAGGTGTGACATTACTAAGGTGCTAACTATTGCTGCAATGGCACTCATATTGCGATACACAAATGTATCAAATCAACATGTTGTACGCCTTAAACTTACACAATGCTATATGTCAACTATATTTCAAGAAAAAAATAAATTAGAAAAGAAGGAGGGTTCTGCACATTTGGCATCCAGTCCCCAAAGCATAGAAGGCCAGGGCCCTCATTCTCCACCTGAACTGTGACCCCAACAGTGCACAAGGAGCTCAGCACCTTGGCTGTCCCTCCACTCTCAGAGACGTCACCTGCCATGGTGGGGTTCACATGTTCCCCCTGCCCCAGGCTTCTGGAACCCTCGGTAGACGGGTCTTGGCTTGGTGACAGGAGCAGCAGGAATACAATCATTCTGAGGTTGAAGAATTTCATTTCATAAACAACAAACCTTCATTGCCTGTCTGCCTCTTGTCAGAAACTGTGATATGCTTTTAGATTTATTCCATTTAATCCTTGTGATAATCCTGTGAGACGGGAATTTCCCTCTCCATTTAAGACATGAAAAAACCCAGGCTCAGAGGGGCAAAGAAGCCACACTTGGAGAAGGGACAACATGGCCCTGGAATATCCATCCTTTGGCATCAAGGGTAGTATGTATAGATCCCCGAGTATGTGACTGCCACGTTCAGGCACTCGAACATGTGATTTGCTTCCCTTTTCCTTTGAAATCTGCATCATGGACTGTGTCCCTGTGTCCTTGACAGTGGAGGCTGCTGCTCCGAGGAGCTGGGAGATTGTGACTCTGTTGGAGCCTGAGGTGGGGTTCCAGAGAGTTGCCAGGTAAGCAAATAAAAATGCAAGATTCTCCGTTAAACTTGAATTGAATTTCAGATAAACAAGAACATTTTTTCTTTTAGTATACGTATGTCCCATGCAATATCTGGGATATACTTACACTAAAAAAGTATTCCTTGTTTATCTGAAATTCGAGTTTCACTGGGCATCCTGTAACTGTAACTAGGTAACGCTGGTTCCAGGTGAAGCTTGTAGTTGGCCCAGTGCTGCTGAAGGAAGCTCCAACTGCAGAGGCGGAGACTGGATTTCAGCTTTGCTCATGAGCTTGGCGGGTTCTCCAAAGCTCTTTCTGAGCCTCACCATCAATACCCGAGGTTACAAACCTGCAAGCTGGGTGGACTCTAACCAGCCATGTTTTGTTGGGCTGGCAAACTGCTAATTAAAAAAAAAAATGGTCGAGGCTGGCCCCGTGGCCGAGTGGTTAAAGTTCCACGTGCTCCACTTTGGCGGCGCTGGTTTGCGGGTTTGGATCCTGGGTGTGGACCTACTCCACTCATCAGCCATGCATGGAGGTGACCCGCATACAAAGTAGAGGAAGATTGGCACAGATGTTAGCTCAGGGCTAACCTTCCTCAAGCAAAAAAAAGAGGAGGATTGCCAATGGATGTTACCTCAGGGCGAATCTTCCTCAGAAAAAAAAAGGTTAATTTTTAAAAATCCGGAGCTTTCACATACAAATCTAAATTTCTGACATTCTTAACAAAAATCAGGTCTGCCATGCTGAGTGCTTAGGACTGCATGGCAGCAGTGATCTGGAGCAAGTCCCAGCACCCCTCATAGGCAGGGCATGCTCTCTCTAGGTTGCCCCTGTCCCCATCACTCCCGGTGGTTCCATCCTGCTTGCCTGGCTCACTTCTACCTGTTCAGCCCGTGCAGGCATTGAGTTTTTCACTCCTGATCTACACTATATGCCAGAAAGTCTCCTTCTTGCAATGACAGCAAAGATACCAGTCTTCAATGGGCTGGCCCCACCCATTTCTCCTATTTTACTGCATCCTCCTTCCTGTCCTGGCCCTTGATGCACTGATGCCCATGCACCGGTTGCTGGTTACCCCTCCCCCCATGGCTCATCTTGTCCCTCCTCTCAAAGGAATGCCAGCCTGACCCCTGAAGGCCGATCCATGGGCATGGCTTCCTTCAAGACACCTCCAGGAAGCCCTCCCCCACCCCAGAAGCCCTCTGATGCACATGGAGAATCACATTGCCATTTAGGTGAATTTCTTCAACCTACAGATTAAGAAACAGAAAATGTGACTCTCAAGGCTTGCACACAACTAAAACCGTGTAAAACTGTGACTACGACTCAGGCAAGAAGGAAATGGGAATTTCTCAGCTAACCACGTGCTATTCACGAGACTCCAGCCTCAATGTTCTTTCCATCTCCAGCGTGTGGCACAGCACGATGAGCACTGGGTGACTGACTGATTGATTACTAAAACACTCAGGGCTCCTGGCACGGCAGCTCTCCCTCTGTTGAACACATTCTCTTTCTGCATTGCAGTCTCCAGAGCCTGGAGTAGGGGAGCTCACTGTAATCTTCAGATGATTTAGCAATGTCTTGGAACCACTGGACATGAGAGAAGGAGCTAGGAAAAGTGCCCCCTGTTGGCATGTGGGAAGGAGGGCGGGAGAGCAGGAATCTGAGGCACTGTGCTGGGGCATTTCAGGGTTGTTTTCTAATCTAAAGTAGGGGTGGGCAAACTACTCCCTACAGGCCAAATATTGCCCACTGCCTGTTTTTAGAAACAAAGGTTTATTGGGTCACAACCATGCTCACTCGGGTAGGTATTGTGGATGGCTGCTTTAGCGCTACAATGGCAGGGCTGAGTAGTTGCAACGGAGACCCTACGCCTGCTAATCCTAAAATATTTACTATCTGGCTCTTTACAGAAAAAGTTTTCTGACCCCTGATGTAAACCATTCAACAGTCCTCAAAGGTGGATGTTATTATCCTCGCTTTAAGGGGAACTGACTCTCCCAGAGGGTCGTATTGCTTGCTCAATCTCACCACCCGAGGTGTGATGGGATGGCACTCGGCCATTTGATTTCAAAGTCTGTTTGACCAAATACCCACAAGGCAAGGTCTAAACTCCCCAGCACAGATCAAACCACTTGTCCAGCCCCTTCCTCCCGTGAGTCCCTCACGCCAGCGACTTTGAACACCTTGTTGATTTCCACACACGCCATGCAACTTCACGTGTCGGCATCGTAAATGGTGTTTTCTTTTCACCAAATCCCCCGTCCTTCTTCATAGGTCCTTCCCGATGTATCTCAAGTCTTACCTCCGCTGTGGAAGTTTCTCTGACTTTGTCAGACGGAGTTAATAAGAACGAGAGCCAACAATATTGAGGATTTTCTTTGAGCTGTGGGCTAGGCTGGATGTTCTGCTGTATATTCTATTTAATCTTTTTATGACAACCATATGAGGTATGTGCTGATAGTCTCATTTTCAAGGGGCATACGCAGGTGGAAAGAAGTTAAGTAACTTGGCCAAGGTCCCAGAGCTAGGAAGGTTTGGACCCAGGCCTTGGCCTGAGTCTGTCTGAGGGTGGAATTGAGCTGTTACCACTAAGCTCTATGCAGCATCCTTTTTCTGTTCTCACTGCTCCTCCTGCAGACCTGGCTTTGTAGCATTTGCTAAGCCTGGTGGGACGCGTCTGCTTCCTGGAGGCTGGGTGCTCCTGGGGCACAGTGAGCACATCCATTGAGGATTGGAACCTGGCACATGGAAGTGACTTAGTAAATGTTTGCTGAGAGAATGACGGCACCTTGACTTTTCCATGCCAACCCTCAAGTGCATTTTGTTGTTCTATTCGTATTATTTCAATAGCATTTAGCAATTTGGGGAGACAAGACTTCCCCAAATTCCTTTCTGTGGGTGCCACCATCTCTCTGCATCTCTGGGAGTGTGTGCAGTTGACAATCCAGGCCCAGGCCCAGCTCAGCATTTCAATTTTACTTTGGTCCCTTGGCCTGCACTCCTTTATTAGCATTTCAAAAAGGTTCTTATGTTTCATCCATAATTGAGTAAAGGTTTGTAGCTGTGAATAAAAGATTGATTAAAAGTAACAACAGCAAAACAACTCCTTTTTTTCAGAGTCTGCCTTCCACCAGAAAAGTCCCCCAGCTCTGAGCAGACTGTCCTTGATATGAATCCACAACCTTGCAGGTTTGCTCAGACTCAAGGAAGGAAAACGTGTTCAACTGTCATTGCTTGCTGATAAATAACAACAACAACAATAACAATAACATCTTGGCTCTTTTTCTGCACTTGACCCACTTCATTTTGCATTTTGTGTGGTGGGTGCTGGGGTACAGTCTCCACCCTCTCGTGGCTCATGGTCACCTGGGAAATGCCACAGCCCACTCTGTGCACGGTGATTAGGGACGTGATCTCGGAAGAGGGGCCCCACCCAGCCTTGGGGTGGGAGGCCCAGAGAAGGGCCCCGGGAGAGGAGAGATGCAGGGCAACAGTGGCTGGACCGCAGGCATAACCTGGAGCTCAGTGCAGAGCTCAGACAACCATCGCTGTGTCCAGAACAGGAGATGGCATGAGGAGAACTCAAACTCAGGTCCTCTGGTGCCCAGCCCTGCTCTCTGCCGGCTCTGAATTCAGAGGAATGGTGGAGTGGGGGTTACCTCTGAGGCCCACCCACGTGCTTACAGGTCCCTACTGAGGGGGTCTGAAGCGCAGACAGCAGTGCGATGACACACTCCAGCCCTACCCCGGTGCCTGTTTCTCCTGGCCCACATTCCTTCCTTACGCCCACCTCACCGACTTTGTCAGGGAGATCATTCTTTCCTGGGACTAAACAAATGAAAGGGACAAAGAATCCACTCGCTCTGCTGCCATGCATTTTAATGCATGTTCCAAACACAGGTACCTACGGGATGTGTCTGACCAGCACCATTGGAAAGGTGTGGAATTATCTACCGGCTTGACAAACGATCCATGCCATCAGGATTTCTGGAAAGGACCCTGCTTTGTGCTGCAGGAGCTGTCTCAGCTGGGCTTTGCCCACCAGGGCCTCCTCCCTGATGCTGGAAGAGTCCAGAAGGTCCACAGTAGAGTCAGGGTCTTGACCACAGTTCCAGGGCCAGCCGCATGGCGGTCAGCATTGCCACCATCAACATCGGCCCCTGAGTGACCCTGGGAGGGGCCAGGGGCTTGTTTTCTCATCTTGGTTTGCTGCTACTTTGCTGTGAGATGAGAGACAAGGTGGGGTTCACCCTTGCCGTGTCTCCTCTAGGATGTGTGTGGACAAAACACATGCATATGACCGTGTTTGAACAGTTTCTGAGAGTCCCAAATGTGGCGTACAGATCTGTCGCCTTGTGTTCCAGGAGAACGGGAAAGGATGTTGTGACCGGGGCCTGGGCCGGGTCCCAGCTGATGCATAATCCTGTCTCTGGCGTCTCTCTGTGGGTTTCCCCTTGGTTTTGAGTAGGGGGCTAAGTATTTCTGGTTCAGTATTCCTGGTCCCAGCGCTAACAGGGGCTGTGAGTTATGGACACAGCAGCGAATGTTTTTAATCTCCCTTGAAACAAAACCAGTGTGTTTTCTGCACCAGAGGCCGAGGGAGGGAGGAAGCAAACAGCTGCTCCGATATGGCTAACTTGGGCTGACGTCAATGCGAGTCAGTCCAGGCCAAGGGCTCCACTCAGGAAGCTTAAAGTGATACCGAAAACAAATTTGCATTTTTTCCTTTCACGGGAACTCAGCTACTCTCAGTTCCACTGAGATGTTTTCAGCAGCTTTTGCAACGAGTCTGTTGAACAAACACGCCTCGCGGTGCAATCGGAACGCAGCTTTAGCGCTTGTTTTATACGGCCCCTTTAAAATTTATTCAGCGAGATTAATGTTCCCTGGCCCTGGATGAAAACGCTGGCAGACGCTGACTTCTCTGCTCCTCTTAGGAAATAGTCTGTCCTAAGGTTGCTTTAAATGGAAAACAGTCTCAATTTGGAATTCGAATGGCTGGGCCAAGATATTAGTCAAAACCCTAAACTCTGACATCCCATTCCTCTCCCTGCTCTGGCTTAGCTTGCTTAGGGCTGGAAGCCTTTTGTGGGACACGGGGCTTCTCCGCTGCCTCCCTGCGCCCGGCTCCCACACCTCCCCAGGGTGCAGCTAGGGCGAGGTTGGAGGAGCAGAGACAGGCTGGCCCTTACCTGAGTGGGTGGGGTGGGAGCCTGCTGAGGTTTCGAGCTGACTTTCTTCCTCGTCAGGCTCTTCCAGGGGCCTGCACTACTTTGACCCAGCTGGAGGCGTCCCTCTTCTGGGTGGTACTGGGACTTTTTCCTCAGTCCCTAGGGTTTACCGCCAGCTTCTTGCTGCTGAGCTCTCTGCCCCTCCAGGTAGCCCTATTGGTCAGGCCCCAAGAAGACGCCATACTGGCTCCCTCTCTGAGTGGCCCAATCTGGCTCTACCCTTTATGCATCACTTGCCCTGACAAACTCTGGGATGGAGGGTGACCCCAACTCAGGTGCGGGCTCCTGGTTCTTCCACCAAATCAGGAGTAACCCTGCATATTAGTTCCCTAATATGGATGCTGTGGCAAATTGCCACAAACTTGATGGCTTAAAAGAAAAGAAATGTACCTCCCACAGTTCTGAGGACACAAGTCTGGAATCAATTTGACTGGGCTGAGGTCAAGTGTGAGGAAGGCTGAGCTCCCTCTGAAGGCCCTTGGGAGAATTTCCTCTGCCTCTTTCTGGGGGCTGCCGGCACTCCTTGGCTTGTGGCCCCACCCCTCCGATCTCTGCCTCTCTGCTCACATTGCCTTCTGTGTGTGGTTCAATCTTCCCCTGCCTCCCTCTTATACACATAATGTAGTCGAGTTCAGGCTCATACCGATAATCCGGGACAACCTCCCCATCTCACGAGCCGTAACTTAATCACACCTGCAGAGACTTTCTCCAAATAAGGCCACATTTACAGGTTCCAGGAATCAGACCTGACATCCGTGGGGCCTTTATTCAGCCCACGGCAGCCTGACCCTCCTCCTCTGGATTTCCTGGCTGAGAAGTGGCCCCAGCCTTTTCTGTCCTCAGCAGAGGGAGTCACATGGTAGGCTCTCTAAGGAGCTCTCTGGAAACCCCCTTAAAACATGTTTGAGGTAAGGGGGAGGCCCTCACCTGTCCTTCCAGAAGCACAGCTTTCTCTAAAGAGACTTCTCTCAGAAAATCCTCTCGTCACAATCCTGTCTCTCGGCAAGCTGACTCTGTGTTCTCCAGGAGCTGAGAAGGCTCGAAGTCGTGGATCTGACCATTTCTTGTGAACACTTCTTCTGCTTGCTTTGGACTTCCACAGTGAAAGCAGCTTTGTGCCCAACGTTTCCCTTTTTAGCGTTCTGTTACCTTCATGATGGGATTATTAGTGGCTGATGCTGCCCTGGGTTGCAGCCTTCAGCGTCGTGCACAGCGTGGTCTGCATAGGTTGTCCACAGAGGGGGCCTTGGGGGCTGGAATCTAGCCCACGCCCTGCCTGACCAACCTGCCACCCCAGCGCCGGATGCCTCCATCTGTGGAGAGCATGGGCTCCTTTTACAGGTTCACGCCACAGCGCGAGGTGCTGCCCGCGGTTCTCTCTGCGCCCCTCCCTGACGCGGTGACCACGTCCAGTTCTCATCCAGTCAAAGGACTCGCCAGTGTGAGGCTCAGAGAGGCAGGTGCTGCCACATGACAGTGGAACTCTGGTGACAAACGACACAGACTCACTTCAATCTTTGGGTTTCCAACTTGCAATGGGTGTGCTGATCTAGAAGTTTCCTATTCTGTGGGTTAGCAGATTGTCATTTGATAAGGGTTCAATGTTTGTGTGAACTAAGCTGAGATGGACAAGCTGGTCTGGAAGGAAAATATACCCTCAGCTCTCAGAATGTGGGTCCAGCTTTTAGGGAAAACAATGGAACAGATGTGTTTGGAAAGTTCTGGAATGTTCAGGTAATAAATCCTTTTATCTCCTTCTTCCACCTTAGCAGTGAAGACAAGTGGCCTGTCTCTCGGCTGCTAGAATAGGGAATGAAAAATCAGAAGACCTGGGCTAAATTCCTGAGGACTTGGTTATGTTGGTTGACATGAAACCCAGTTGTTCAGTTACCTGTGAAACTGCGGTTTATAGGAGAAGAAACTGACAAATATCAGTAAAGATGCTGTTCAAGATGACACAATCATCAAAGGCCAAGCTTGCTCGGGGATCTATCAGCAGGCCTTAATTATTTTTTTCTTTATTAAAACACTCCTTCCCTTCTCCTTTTACCACCACAAAACCCCCACCAATGACTTGATAGAAAATCTAGTCTTCTCATATTCTTTCCCAGTTCAGCTTATTCTTTTTTCTTAAAGATTTTATTTCTTCCTTTTTCTCCCCAAAGCCCCCCGGTACATAGTTGTGTATTCTTCGTTGTGGGTTCTTCTAGTTGTGGCATGCGGGATGCTGCCTCAGCGTGGTCTGACGAACAGTGCCATGTCCGCGCCCAGGATTCGAACCAACGAAACACTGGGCCGCCTGCAGCGGAGCGCGTGACCTTAACCACTCGGCCACGGGGCCAGCCCCTAGTTCAGCTTATTCTTGATTCTCAGAGGCTGCAATGTCATTGGCTCAGACGCAGGTCTGTGTTGAGTGGGCCTGACTCTTACTTGAGTAATCCTGGGGGGAAACTGAGGGAGATCTGGTGACAGCCTTGGCAATCAGGTATTCTGTAGTGTGACCAGCCTGTACCTGTTACCTGGTGTCTTAGCCTGCTGGGGCAGCCATAACAAAGTACCACAGACTGGGGCTTCAACAATGGAAAATGACTGTCTCAGTTCTGGAGGCTGGAAGTCCAAGATCAAGTGGTCAGTGGCATTGGTCCTTCTGAGGCCTCTCTCCTTGGCTTGTTGACGGCCATCTTCTCCCTGGATCTTCACATGGTCTTCCCTCTGTGCGTGTCTGTGTCCTAACCTCCTCTTCTTATAAGGATACCGTTCATACTGGCTTAGGGCGCACCCCAATGACCTCATTTTAACCTGATTACTTCCTTAAAGACCCTGTCTCCAAATACAGTCGCATCCTGAGGTGCTGGGGGTTAGGACTGCAACATATGAATTTGTGGGGACATAAATTAGTGCACAGCACCAAGTATCAGGCACTTTACGTGAAGGATTTCGAGTAATCCTGCCAGCAACACCATGAGGAAAATATTACTGTCCCCATTTATATATGATAAAACCGAGGCCCAAGGAGATTAAGTGGCCTAGCCAAGGCCACACAACTAGTAAATGGCAGAGACGTGAGTCAAACCATGTCTGTCTGCCCCCGAGCTCTTTCCATGGCACCACACTGCCTGCTGGGACCAGGTGGCTACAAATCGTGAGGGGTGGGGAGCAAAGGGGAGAAGGTGGTATATCGTAAGCGGGCACTAAAAATAATGCGCTGAGGGTCACATGCTCATGTGTAGTCAGCCTCAAACTTTCCTTCTAACTCCCCTGTCTAACGCCCTATTGCATCTCCTTTTCCCCTAGGTCGGCCCTTACATTCATGTTTAACTTGGTCGTCACTATTGGCAGAAATTGGAGAGATTCTCTCTTCCTAGGAAGGAGGAGGCCTCTGTGGAAAAGGTGGTTCTGAAAGAAGCAAATAAGGTGCTCAGAGCCATGGAGAGTGCTGTGCCTGCCTTGGGGCTGGTGAGGAAAATGGCTGGGAGGCTGGAGCAAGACCCTCAGAGGAAAGAAGCCTCTGGAATTCCTCTGTGAGTAGGAAAGTATGGCCACACCCACTTCTTCTCCTGGAATTCAATCTCAGGCTGGTCTAGAGTGGCTGAGGTCAGATCAGGGGTTCCCGAGGATTCTGAGCTGAATTGTGTTCCCCAAAATTCATATGTTGAAGTCTTAATCCGCAGTGCCTCAGAATGTGACTTACGAATGTGTCCTTATGTGGTGTCCTTATAAGAAGAGGAGGTTAGGACACAGACACGCACAGAAGGAAGACCATGTGAAGATCCAGGGAGAAGATGGCCGTCAACAAGCCAAGGAGAGAGGCCTCAGAAGGACCAACGCTGCTGACCACTTGATCTTGGACTTCCAGCCTCCAGAACTGTGAGACAATACATTTTTCTTGTTTAAGCCCCAGTCTGTGGCACTTCGTTATGGCTGCCCCAGCAGGCTACTATACCTGGTATATAAACTGTTTTCTTCCTCTTCTTCTGCCCCTCTGCCCCTGCTGCCCCCAACTAGAGCAGCCTTGGACCAGACCCATAGTTTACTCTACCTGCACGGTTTGCAAACTGGAGCTAGGATACACCTGGAGAAAGGCTGAACACAGAACGAAACACACAGAAGAAGGGAAAACAAAAGACTATGTTAGAAAGACATCTGGCACCTTAAACAAAAAGCACCTTAAAAATCACCTAAAAATTGGCACTTTAAAAGAGGATGAAAGCTCATTCTAAGTTGTGGTCACTTTCTCGGGTTTTTCTGAAGTTCCCTGCTGAGCTCCTCTCCCCATAGTCCTCTTGACCTGGGTGATCATCTTGAGCCTTGCTGATCACTCGCGACTCCTGCTCAGTCCCTGTGCACTAATTTGGGGAGAATTGGCAGCTTTGCAACATTGAGTCTTCCAATCTAGGATCGGGGCGTCTCTCTTCATTTGTTCAGTTCTTTAAATCTTTCAATAAAGGCTTATTTTCTTCCATAAAGACCTGCACACCTTTTGTTACTTTGTAATTCTGAGCATTTTATTTTTTTGTGCTTCTTGTATTTTTTAAAATGACATGGTCTTTTTGTTGCTGATGTATAAAAATGCAACTGATTTTTATATTTAGATTTTATGTCCAGCAATCTTGCTATACTCTTACTAATTTTAGTAATTTATATATAGATTGTTTAGGGGGATTCCTCTGTAGAAACCAAATCATCTGCAAATAATAACAGTTTGTTTCTTTCTAAGCCGCCCACCTTTCACTTCTTTTTCTTGCCTTATTGCATTGTCTAAGGCTTCCGGCGCAATGTTGAAAGGAAGTGGGTTATCAGGCACCCTTGTCTTGTTCCCAGTCTCAGAGGGAAAGCCTTCAACATTTCAGTTTCTCATGTTGGCTCTAGGCTTTTTTGTAAATACCCTTTATCAGGTTAGGAAATCTCCTTTCTATTCCTAGTTTGCTGAGAACTCTTTTATTTTTAAATCACGAATAGATATTGAATTTTAGCAAATACTTTTTCTATATCTGTGGGGATAACCCAGATTATTCTTCCTTTAATTTGCTGATATAGTGAACTATAGTAATTTCTTTTCTAAAGTTAAACGAAACTTGCATCTTTAACTTAAATCCATCTTGGATTCTATTTTAGCATTTTCATACATTGTTAGATTTAATTTGCTAATTTTTAAAAAAATGCATTTAAAATCTAAATTCGTGAGCAAGTTTGGCCTGTGATTTGGAGATCTTCCGTTTGCCCTTCCAGCTGTGCTCTCCCCCTGCTGTACCTTGCTCACTGCTCGGGGGGCTGGCTGGTGGGAAGGTAGGAATTTCTTCAACGGGCTCTTTGGTTCACAGTTGGGCTGGGCCAATGGGGAGCCCTGGCAGGAGACCGGAGGGAGGGAGGAGAGGAAAGTCTCCTCAGGCTGCTTGTATCCTTTGATGGAAGGTCACTTGTCCTCTCAAGGTGGGCTACTTTGTTCCACTGTCAGTCATTTTGAGTTCTGGGTAACTTCTCTCTTCCCTGGTTCCTATCCCAGGTACAAGATCCTTTGTTGTTCCCCTTCAACCACAAGTTGTAAAGAAATTCTCCCCAGATTATCTTATTTCAGGGTATTATTTCCTGCTGGGACTTTCCCTGGTGCAGCCTATAACTTTTCTTCCTAGTAACATTCTTGTTGAGTTTTACAATCAAGACCATGATAGCTTTATAAAAGGAATTGGGCACTGTTTCTTCTTTGTCTAAACTCTGCAAGAGTATTGGTTCCTCGGTAGAACAAGTTAAATCTTTGGTAGAACTTGTTGGTAAAACTATCTGGTCCTCGTATTTTCATTGTGAGAAGAGTTTTACCTACTGAATTCAATTTCATTAGTGGTTATTGGACTATTAATGCTTTCTATTTTTTTTCTCTTGAGTCAGTTTTGATAAGTTTGAAATGCATCCATTTGCAAACTTACTGGCATTTGTTTTTTACCCTACCTTCTTTTTACCCTTTTTTCTCTACATCATTATGTGTAAATCACTTTTTATAAATGAATACATTTTATATTTTAGAGCAGTTTTAGGTTCACAGCAAAATTGAGTGGAAAGTACAGAGGGTTCCCATACACCTGCGGTCCCCACACATGTGCAACCTCCCCCACTATCAACATCCCTCACTACAGTGGTGCATTTGTTACAACTGATGAACCTACATTGACATTATCATCACCCAAGGTCTATAGTTTACATTAGGGTTCACTCTTGATGTTGGACATTCTCTGGGTTTTTACGAATGTATAATGACACATATACAGCATTATAGTATCAGATAGAATATTTTCACTGCCCTAAAAGTGCTCTGTTCTCTGCCTTTCATTCTTCCCTCCCCCCAGCCCCTGGCAACTTAGTCAGTTTTCGTTCTTAATACTTTTTATTTGTATCCTTTCTTTTTTTTCTTGATCAATCTTGTCATGTTTGTTAATTTTATTAGTCTTTATGAGACCCCTTTCAGCTTTTAAAATCCTATTGTATATTTGTTTTCCATTTCATTAATTTCTTTTTTTTATTATTTTTTTCTTTTACTTTCTTAGGGTTTATTTTTTGATCTTCTTTCCTAACTAAGTCAAACACTGAACTCAGTTTTCTGCCTTTTTTCTTCTCTACTGTAAGTATTTAAGTCTATAAATTTTTTACTTAAGTGGCACTGTAGTTGGATCCCATGAGTTTTTATAAATGATGTTTATTTTATAATTTGATTGGAAATATTTCCTAATCTCCATTTTGATTTCTTTTTTGATCTGTGAATTTTTTTAGAAGTGTTTTTAATTTCTCAACCTTCTAAGTTTTCTCTTATCTTTTTATTGTTGATTTCTAACTTTATCACATTCTAGTTAAAAAATGAGGTTTGTAAAATACCAGTCTTTTGAAATTTGTGAAAACTGGCTCTGTGGCTGAGAATGTGGTTAATTTTTACAAATGTTTGTATGTGCTTGAAAAAACGTGTAATATGTAGTTGTTAGATACAGGTTTTCTGTATAAACCCCTTAGATCAAGGTTTTCAATTGTGATGTTAAAATATGCTATGTTTTCTGACTTCTCATTCGTTCATTCTAGGAGAGGATGTACCAAATCTCCTACTGAGATGGTGACTGTCTCTTTCTTCCTGTAGTTCATTCAATCTTTCCTTTGCATGTTTTGAGTCTATATTATTAGGTAGGTACAAGTTCAGAATTATACCTTTTCTCATTATGTATGGACTTTTTCTATTTGTAACAATTATATTTTTGCCTTAAATTCTATTTAAATTCTATTAGTTATTAATATATTAATATACAACCTTTCTTTTTTTAATGCATCCTGGGAAATTGCTTTCTCTCTTACTATTTTCAACTCTTTCTGTATTCTTATGTTTTAGTTCTGTCTCTTATAAACATCGTAAAGTGGGATTCAGCTTCTCATACTCAGTCCGACACTCTTTGTCTTTTAACTGGAGCATTTAGTTTGTTTGCATTTATTATAATTATTTATAATTTTTTGATTTATTTTTACTATCTTTTGTGATTCCTATTTGTATGGCATTTTTCTTTAATTTTTCCATCTTTCTTGGCTTTTTATGGAATTGAATGAGCATTTTTTCTTGTTCTATTTATCTCTCCCTGGGTTTGAATGTTATATACCTTATTTCTATTATTTTAGTAGTTAACCTTGAAATTTTAACATGTAAAATTAATTACCATCTTTATCCTCCTCCTGAATTATGCGACAACCTTAAGACACCTGTACCCCCATTAGTCTCTCCTGATGTGCGTTATTACTGTTATGTATTCTCGTTCTGACTTGTTTTATTTTAACCCGATAAATTGAATATAATTATTATTGTTTTATATTATCAATTTTTACTTGAAATTACTACATATTTACCATTTTGTCGGTTCATCTTTCCTTCTTGTTTTCAGATATTCCTCTTCTGGGATCATTTTACTTCTTTCTGAGTGAGGAGAGGTCAGCTTGCTGGCAAATGCTTTCAGTTTGGGTTGTCTAAAAATCCCTTTTTTTCCCTCTCCTTCTTAAAAAACAATTCCTGTTTTTGTTGGGCATATAAACAGGAGTGGGCTAAATTTCTTTTCCTTCTTTGAGAGAGCGATGACATTTGGAAACAACTGCTCTTGATCATTTGGAATTTTCTTGGTCAGTATTTAAAAGTCTATTTCCTATACGTCTGATAAATACATTTTTTCTCAATTTTTTTCATACAGTAACTGGAATATTGGTTGAAAATTTTTTTCACAAATATTTTCCACAATTCTTGCCACTTATCACGTTATGACAAGGCTTTCTTCTCTGTTTGTAGCTTGTCATTTTCATTATAAAGGTTGCATGATCAAAGTTGTTAGTTTTGTTTTTTTGTTTTTTTTGCTAAGGAAGATTAGCCTGAGCTAAAATCTGTGCCAATCCTCCTCTATTTTATACTTGGGTCACTGCCTCAGCACAGCCGATGAGTGGTGTATGTCTGTGCCCAGGATTCAAACCCATGAACCCAGTCCACCAAAGTGGAGCATGCCAAACTTAACCACTAGGCCACAGGGCCAGTCCCAAAACTTATCAGTTTTAATGTTGTTGAATGTACCAATCTTATTTTTTAGGGATAGCGTTTTTTGTTTGTTATTTAAGAAATGTTTCCTTGCCCCAGGTTAGACCTGAATTACGCTTAAAAGTTTTTGGAAAAGTTTTGTTTTTAAGGTTGAATAATGTTCCATTATATGTATAAGCCATACTTCCTTTATTCATTCATCTGTCAATGGGCAATTAGGGTGTTTCTACATCTTGGCTCTCTTGAACAGTGATGCAGTGTTGTTTTAATTTAATTTAATTAATTTTTTATTTTTTTAAAGATTTTATTTTTCCTTTTTCTCCCCAAAGCCCCCTGGTATATAGTTGTGTATTTTTAGTTGTGGGTCCTTCTAGTTGGGGCATGTGGGATGCTGCCTCAGCGTGGCCTGATGAGCGGTGCCATGTCTGCGGCCAGGATCTGAACCAGCGAAACCCCGGGCTGCCGAAACAGAGCATGGGAACCCAACCACTGGGCCACAGGGTCCGCCCCAAGAGTTGTTCTAATTTTAAAGGGAATATCTAGAATAGTATTTGTTGTGAAGTTTTGTTTGTTTGTTTGTTTATTTTTGAGGAGGATTAGCCCTGAGCTAACATCTGCTGCCAATCCTCCCCTTTTTGCTGAGGAAGATTGGCCCTGAGCAACATCTGCCCATCTTTCTCTACTTTATATGTGGGACGCCTACCACAGCATGGCTTGATAAGCATTGCATAGGTCTGCCCCTGGGATCTGAACAGGCAAACCCCAGGCTGCCAAAGTGGAAAGTGAGAACTTAACCCTTACGCCACTGGGCTGGCCTCAAGGGAAATTTTTTTAATTTTTAAAATTTTAAGTGTTTAATTGTATAAAATTTACCATCTTAACCATTTTTAATCCAAGTTCACATTCTTGTACAACCAACCCCCAGATCTCTTTTTATCTTGCAAAACTAAAACTCTATTCCTATTAGACAAATCCCCACTCTCCTCTCCCCCCAGCTCCTGGCAACCACCATTAACTTTCTCTCTCTGTGAATTTGACTACTCTAGATGACTTGTACAAGTGGAATAATGGAGCATTTCTTTTTTGGTGACCGGTTTATTTCACTTAGCATAATGTCTTCAAGGTTCTTCCATATTGCAGCCTGTGTCTGGATTTCCTTTCTTTTTAAGGCTGACTGTTCCATTGAACGTATTTACTACATTTTGTTCATCTATTCATCTGTTGATGGTCACTTAGGTTGCTTCCACCTTTGGGCGTTGTGAATAATGCTACTGTGAACATAGATATATAAATATCTCTTGGAGACCCTGCTGTCAATTCTTTTGAGTATATACCTAGAAGTGAAATTGCTGGATCATATAGTAATTCTACTTTTGATTTTTTGAGGAACCGCCATACTGTTTTCCACAGTGGCTGCATCATTTTACATTCCCTTCAACAGTGTACAAGACTTTCAATTTCTCCATATCCTCGCCAACACTCATGATTTTCTCTTTTGTTGATAGTAGCCATTCTAATGGGTGTGAATGGTATCTCACTGCAGTTTTGTTTTGCATTTCCCTAATGATTAGTGACATCGAGCATCTTTTTGTGTGCTTATTGGCCATTTATACATTTTCTTTGGAGAAATGTCTATTAAAGTCCTTTGCCCATTTTTTAATTTGGTGACATTTTTTTCACTGTTGAATTCTAGGAGTTCTTTATATATTCTAGACATTAACCCCATATCAGCTACATGTTTTGCAAGTATTTTCTCCCCATTATGTAGGTTACCTTTTCCCTCTGTTAATTGTACATTGGAAAGGTTGTAATACACTTCTTTTATCAGGTTAAGAAAGTTCTTGTTTACTTCTGGTTTGCTAAAAGTTTTTTCTTTATCTTTTTAAATCATGAATGAGTATGGAATTTTATGAAATTCTTTTTCTGCATCTATGGAGATGATAAGATTTTTCTCCGTTAACCTTTAATGTAGTGAATGATATCAGTAGACTTAAAAACATTAAACCATTCCTGAGTGCCTGGGATAAACTCAACTTTGGATAAACTCATGGTATGTTATGTTTTTTTTAATATGCTGTTGGATTTGGTTTGCTAATATTTGTTTAGGATTTGTTGCATCTTTATTCATTAATTAAATGGGCTTCTAATTTTAATTTTCTGTATTGTCCTTGTTTAGATTTTGGTGTCAAAATTATACTAGCTTCATAATTGTGGAGTTGTTCCTCTTTTTTCCATTTCTTGGGAGAATTTTTTCAGATGTCTTTGTTCCTTAAAAGTTTAGCAGTGTAACTCTTCTGTAAACTGTTTTCTAGTGTTCTCTTCACTAAAAAATTTTAGCTACTGCTCTAATGTTATGTGTTTTTGTTTCTTTTGAAATAGTTTTGGTAATTATTTTTTTTCTAGGAATGTATCAAGTCTGTCTAAATTTTCAACTTACTGGCATAAAGTTGTTGAGGTACTCTCTTATCCTTCTAATCTCTGCTGTATTTGTACTTATCTCTCTCTTTTCATTGTGTAGTATTTTTTATTTTGATCTCTCATTTTTTGGATCATTTTCTTTAGAGGTGTTTCTTGATTATTCTCTTCAGAGTTATTAAAAAATAACTGTTTAAGTTCATTTCCTGTTTCTCTTTTGCTTGTTTTCTGTTTCATTAATTTATGCTTCTATTTTTATTATCTCCTGCCTTCATCATATAGGTCTCTTTGCTTTTCCTCGTTATGTTATTCTTGTCTTACATGTTGCATCTACATATATTGAAAAGCTCATCAGAAAATATTATATTCTTGCTTTCAGTCACCAACATGTTTTAAAGAGCCCAAGAAGAGAAAAATAGATTAGTATATTTACCCAAGTATTTACCATTTTTCTTGCTCTTCCTTTAATTTTGAAGTTCACTGTTTCCTTCAGATATCACTTCCCTTACGTCTGAAGAACTTCATTTAACAATTCTTTTAGAGCAGAGCTGTTGTCCGTAAATCTTTGTTTTCCTTCAATTCGGAATGTCTTTTATTTCATCTTCCTTTCTGAAGGATATTTTTGCTGGATATAGAATTCTAGATTGACAGTTCTTTCCTTTCAGCATTAAAAAATATTGTGCCACTTCCTTCTGGACTTCAAGGTTTCTGATGAGAAATCCACAGTCATTTGAATTGTTGTTCCTCTGTAGGCAATGTGTCACTTTTCTCTGGCTGTTGTAGGGATTATTTTCTTTGTCTTTAGTTTTTAGTGATTTGATTATGCTGTATCTTGGCATGGATTTCTTTGAGTTTATTCTGTTTGGGGTTTTCTGAGCTTATTGAATCTGTAAATTTATAACATTTGCTAAATTTTCGAGTTCGTATGTAACTTTATGGTGTCACTCTGCTGAGCTCCTACCTCGCCATGCTTTCTTCAATACTTTCTTCTTCCCTGAGGCTCCCCATTTTGGCCCTTTAGCCAGAAATCTGGGGTTTTACTTCCCTCACTCTGCCATGCACCTCCTGTGAGTGCACTCATGTCTGGGGCCAAGTGGGAGGAGGATCAGATTGGGAGAAATGGTCGACTCCTCCCCAGTCCAGTAGTCATTTGAAATCTGGTTTTCTTACCCAGTCTGCCTGCTACTATTTGTTTTTCAGAGTCCTCAATTTCTGTGTGCATTCTGCCCAGGCTTTCAGTGGGAGAGACAGTGTGGAGCGTGCTTACTCTATCTTACTTAGAACTGGAAAACTAGAGCAGGTGTTTGTAGAAAATTCTCAGATGAAGTGTTTTGGGCCATTAACTTCCCAGCTTGAGTTATTTAGGGCCACTGGGGTAGATTAGAATTGCAAACCAATGGAGGGGCTAGCTTGTGGTTGCAGATTTTAAGTTTTTTTCCCTTCTATGCAGTGCCAAGGTTGGAGACAGGTCCTTCTTTGCAGCCCCTGGTCTAGTTCACCCTTACCCGAAGGATATGCCAGCTTCACAGGCAGCTAAGAATGTTTCTTATTAGATTTTCTACCTTGTCTCCTGTTTCCTGCACTGCTCACACCTAGAGAACAAGAGCTCGAGTTTCTGAGCTTGGCCAATAACCGCAAGGTCGAGGCTGGCTTTGGGCTCTCTATAATTAATTTTATTTAGAACTCTTTAGGTTCCTAACTTACTTAGTGTTGTCTCTAAGTATTCTTTACTTTCTTGATTCTCTTAAAAAATTATTATTATTTAAAAAATATTTTGTTCAATATTTTGGGTTGTCTGTAGCAATTGGATTGGTTAGCTTTTCAGTTGGCCATATTGCTGGAAATGGAAGTCCAAGGAGAACCATGTTTTGGGCTCCTAATTATGCTGCCTGCTTCACTGATCTTGTAAAAGATAAATTTGTGGATGTGTGCTGTTTTCCTTAAAGGACTTCCTATTTCTATATATTTATTTAATTTGTCTTATTTAAAACAGTGTTTGGAGGTGATAATGAAAGAAACAGTATTTTTTAGACTTTAATCAAGCAGTCAATATATGTGTCTTTAAAAATTTAACCCATCCTTAATAGCTGATACACAAGTGAAATAAGATACATGGAAATATGTTGAAAATGGTAAAGCTCTGTATAAATGTGAGATGTTGTTATCTGATTTAGAATCTCTTTATATCTAACCAGGTCATGGATTGCTGGTGAGGACCACCTTAAAAAGAAGATTCACAACAAATGCCTGCGTGGAAGCCCCAGAGGCTGATGAGGACCAGCTGTGCACCTGACACCCAGTACCTGTCTTTTAAAGGTTTCGAGAAGCTTCTGCAGATGACCTTGAACCAGAGGAGTCAGTTAAGCAACACATCCCTGGAGAAGATCCTTACAGAATTTGGTTTCTGTACGGTCATGACTCTGGTCTGTTTAGAAGGCATTATATGGTTTGTTTACAATGATGGAGGGACACACTTATGCATTATTCATGGTATTTGCAGGGTCTGACCTCAGAAACAAAGCATGCATTCCTATGCTTCAGCCTCATTTTCTCAGTGATTCCTTCATGGTGGCACATCTATACTTTACATCTGAGATGATTGTGAAGTGCGGCATTCCCTGTGTGCCTGACCAAAACCCGGGAGGGCAAGTGGTTCAGAAGGGTTAAGAAGGGTTGCCTGGGGGCCTGCTCTGCCTCTGCCACCATGAGCTATATGACTTCCGGTGAGTTCTTTGCTCTTTCTGAGCCTGATTCTCCTCACCTGTAAGATGGAGATAATTATCCTCATCTTGTATCGCTTTGGTGAGCCTTCCGTGAAGCAAGCCATATAGTGCTTAGTTCAGTGATTGGCATGTGGGAAACTCTCGGTAAAAAGCATCTATAAAACAACTCACTCTTGATCTTCACAGCATGTTTAAAGCAGCTATTCTCACCCTGGGAAGAATATTAGACTCACCTGTGGAGCTTTGAAAAACCCTGTGGCCCTGGCCACATCCTAGAATAATGAGAGCGGAGTCTTTGGGTGTGGGGTGATTCCAACACACAGCAAGGTTGAGACCCACTGTTGGGCCTTGTGAGAAGGGCAGCAGTGCCAAACCCTGGGTGAGGATGCTGAAGTTTCTGCAGAAGCACCCTCCACTTCCCGTCCCAGCACCTCTCCACATGCTGGTCTCATGGGGGCTCCCAGGAGCAGAGCTGCCCTATGGAGGCTGCAAGGCATTAACCTGGCTAAGAGGTGGGGAAGCCCAGTGTGTGCAAAGGCCCTGAGGTTTCAGCAGGGAGAGGGCAAGGATGATTAGAGGAAGCTGTAGGAGATCAGAATTGGCCACCCCAAAAAGTGTCTCTTTGGCATGAGGATTATTTTGGGCTGGTTACTTTTAAAAACTGCAGACATGAGAAAAGCTCTGAAAACCAAGTAGAAGCATAAGTTATCCTTTGTAAGAGACATTTACATTTGTAAGGGCAATCTCCATCTGTAAAGATGTCTCCCTCTCTGTACCAGGAAGAGGGGAGGATGAACTTATTTCTAGAAATTCTTATCAATGCGGAAGGCAAGGACTTAAATCTGCATAGTAATCTTACTCTTGTTTACTGTGCTTTTCTGGTAATGTCCCATAACTGACTGCCCCACCCCCAACATCCTCCTTTGTCTTTAGCTGAAGATGGTATTTAAGATGACAACCTCAGCCATTCTGAGAGTTAGCCAGTTTTCCAGGGTTTCTCCCATGCATACATGTTATGAAGCTTTGTTTGATTTTCTCCTGTTATTCTGTCTCGTGTCAATTTAATTTGTAGCCCAGCCAGAAGGACCTAGAGGGGAGGAGATTTGTCTTCCTCCTCTACAAAGTAGAGGAAGGCCATGGAGGCTATAGGGCAGACAGGGTGAAGAGGCCAGTGGTGAGGCAGGAGACATATGTGTGTGGGGAGACTAGGGGATTCCTGTTAATAAGATCACTCTGATGTCAGACGAGGGGAAAGGAGGCTATTGATGCATTCTCAGTAAGACAGGGGATGGTGGCTTGGTCTAGGGGCCGTTGTGGAGAGGAGTGGATAGATGGGAGGGACATCCAGTTGGTAAAGTGGACAGGACTTGTGGGGACTTAGAGGGGTAGATGAAGACCTTGGTAGAAGGAGAAAAGATTGAGGTGAGAGTGGGCCCATGTTCCCAAGAGGTGCCTGGCAGTGCCCAATAAGTGTTCATCCTCCCTGTGGAGGCTGATTTTAGGTGTTTCCTTGGGCTTCTTGCTTCACCTTGGGGGCCTCAGTTTCCCCAACTATGAAATGATGAGATTGGAGCAGAGTTCTCACGAACCTTGTGCTCACATTCCACACTTCCAGAAGCTTCCTGGTCATTGTCCTCAAGGACTTTGAGCCTAGTAGAATGCCCACTAATTTGGCTTTCACATGCCCAATACATCCCTCTGCTTCTTTCTAAGTAGTCCCAGAAGGTGAGAATTCCCTTCTGCTTTTAGCAGTGTTTCCCTGAACAATATCAGTGGTGTGCTCTCAGTGACTGCCACCCCTGTTCTCATGCTCAGAGAAACCCTGTAGTCTCCATAGCTTCTGGAGCTGTTTCTCTTCTTCTTGGTTAGAGCAGTGGCCCCATCCTTGCTGCTCTTGCTCAAGTGATGACAGCAAAATCCCTCAAGAAGCTGAGAACCTCAGACAGGCTCTGCTGCCATGCTCAGGGGCTGGCCAGGGGCAGACAGTTCTTGTGACTAGGGGAGAAGTAGATGTGTCTCTCTTCACTGATTCTTTGTCACCGTGTTACTGAAACCGAAGTGGGTTCCTCCTGGCGAGTTCAATCAGACTCTCTACTAGAAGTAGTTGTCTTACAAAGTAAAGTGTATTTGTGGCAAATAAGAGACCATGAGGAATCGTTTCCAGAGTCATGGTGTCCTTGAACAAGGGGAAGCAGGGACCTTTATTTCGGGTGGGGAATGACTATTCGAAAGGGAGAGGTGGGTATTCGCTTGTGCGGGCTCAGTTGGACAACACGCTTCCACATACACTGCAGGTTACGGTAATAAGGCCTAAGCTCCTCCTGGAGAGATCTTAGCATTAGAAACAAGGCAAAGGTCAGAGGTGGAGCTCTTTAGTGAGGCTTGCTCTGGCTCAGGGTGGTTGGTGATTGCATCTCCTTAACATAACAAGGGGAAAAAAGACAATGTGGAAAAATAATTAAAATATCCAAACCCACCATTGAGTTCCTTGGGGTAACTAGTTGGTGACAACTGGGTCCCCCATCCTCAGAGTGGGTTGGAGGCAACTAGGAAGCAGCAGACCTTCACTCTGCCCCATGGGCCCTGTCCTTCTGCCCCCTCAGCTCTCCATCCTGCTGCCCCTGCAAACCAGGCCTCCTGCCCTTCTTCCTTCTACACGCCTTCTTCACAAGGAAGGCCTTGGAGGCTACAGGGCAGAGAGGGTAAAGAGGCCAGTGGTGAGGCAGGAGACATATGTGTGTGGGGAGACTAGGGCATTCCTGTTAATAAGATCACTCTGATGTCAGACGAGGGGAAAGGAGGCTATTGACACATTCTCAGTAAGACAGGGGATGGTGGCTTGGTCTAGGGGCCGTTGTGGAGAGGAGTGGATAGATGGGAGGGACATCCAGTTGGTAAGGTGGATGCCCCTCCATCCTCCCAGGGGATGTTTGTTCCTTGCTATTCGGAGACAGTCATTATGTTTTGTAGGTTCGTTTGCATTTAAGCCTTATGTCAAACTGTGGAAGGAAAGGCTGGCTTCCCTTAAAAGGAATTTCAAGTCTTAGAGGTCAGCTGGTGCTGTAGACTGCATGTTCATCTCCCCCCAAATTCACACATTGAAACCCCAAACCCCCAGTGTGATGGTAGTAGGAAGCTGGGCTTTTGGGAGGTGATCTGGTCATGAGGGTGGAGCCCCCATCATGGGTGTTTAGGGTCCTTGTAAGAAAAGACACAGAGGGATGATCTCTCTCTCTCTGCTGTGTAAAGAGGCAGGGAGCAGGCGGCCGTCTGTAGGCCCGGAAGAGTCCTCACCAGAACCTGGCCATGCTGGCACCTTGGTCTTGGACTTCCAGCCTCCAGAACTGTGAGGAAATAAATGTCTGTTGTTTAAGCCCCCCGGTCTGTGGTAATTCTGTCACGGGAGCCCAAGCTGACTAAGACAGGTGAGTGGGCATTTTGAGCTGGAGGAGGACTTTCCTGTTTCCACTGATGCCAGGTACCACAGACTTGTCCATGTCTCCAGTGAGCACATCTGTGTTGGTCCTCTTGGGCCGCCATAACAAAGCACCACAGACTGGGGACTTAAACAACAGAAATTTATTTTCTCACAGTTCAGGAGGCTGGAAGTCCGAGATCAAGGTGTCGGCAGGTGTGGTTTCTTCTGAGGCCTCTCTCCTTGGCTTACGGATGGCCGCCTTCTCCTTGTCTTCACATGGTCTTTCCTCTGTTCGTGTCTGCGTCCTAATCTCCCCTTCTTAGAAGGACCTCTGGGATTGGGGCCGGCTATCATGACCTCATTTTAACTTAATCACCTCTTTAAAGGCCCTGTCTCCAAATGCAGTCACATCCTGAGATACTGGGGCTTAGGACTGAAAAATATGAAGTTTTGGGGGGGCACGATTCAGCCTAAAAAAAATTTCCTCAAGTGCTGAATGGGGCAATTGAGGCAGAGGGCTAGCTGTGTAAGAAGTTCGTAAGCAGTATTTGTAGGATCAAAAGCGCGAAAATAAAGGGATGGTGGTGGGTTCGGTTGGGTAGGGTGTGTGTGCGTGTGCATGTGTGTGTGTGTGGTTTCTCCCCTAACTCACATGGTAGAATCGAGTTGGCACCCAGCTCATGGGTGATTGCCTTGACGTCTGTTGTTTGGAGACACCTTTTAAAACATATTTCCATTGCTTACTGTTTCTTTTTGAAATAATTGCCGAAAATATCAGCATCAAAATAGCGTGAAACCTGACATGATCAATTTAATCTCTGGTACACCAATCACAAACTATTTATTACTGCTTTTTTTTAATGTGCCGGTTGAACAAGAAGTTAGAAGAATAGTATATCAGAGCTGTGATTCAAATAGGCTTCGGAATGGTCCTTTTGTGTTGTTTATTACAAGCCTACCTGTACTGAAAAACTGTATTTTAAAACTCAAGTTAGACATCATGTTATGTTTTCATATTTCTACAATTCATACTAAAATAAGCAACAGAGTTTACACGCATTGATTTCTTCTGTCTCCCCTATTTTCCCTCTTACCTGTGTACAGGGAGCATCTACTATGTGCCAGGTGTTTTTCTGGCCTCTGTGACATGGTCTTGCCCTTAAGAAACTCAGTCTCCTGGGGGAGAGAGGCAATGAAGCTGGGGATGATGACCCACTCTGAGAAGGGCTATGGTCATGGCCAGCCCAGGACACAGTGGGCGTGCAAAGGAGGGTCCCTTCTCTCAGACCAGGGAAGTCAGAGGGAGCTTGGTGGAGGACAGGCAGGAGCTGGAGCGCCACGGGGGCTGGGGGAAGGGGTATGGAGGGGGCTGGGAAGAGACTGAGGAGGAGGCAGGAGAAGTGGGCGGGGTCGGCACACGTCCAGGGTTCTACCTGGTGATTTTTCATCGAGACCACTGGTAGTCCTCAGTTGTTTCAGCCTGCTCTGTGTCTGTGCCTCAGTTTTCTGTAAACAGTGTGACCTCTCCCCAGGCTCAGGGGCGACTGTAGCATCCAGACCTGGCCCCTCAGCATATTCCAACCTTCTAAACCCAGGGAGTGGTTAAGGGATGAGCATGTTGACACAAACTGGCTCTGTGAGACCCAACCCTAGACTGTCGCTGGAGCTTCTTTCCTCTGGGCTGCTCAGTGAGGATGTGCAGTGTTTTCCTTCCTTGGAGGAAAACCTGCCTAGGAATGACAACAAATAACAAAAACAGAGCAGGGCCTAGAAAGAGAAAGGCCCTTGAGAGCACGGTCTGAGCCCTGGGCCCAGCCATGATTACAGTCCATTCCCGGCGAGTTCGGTCCTAGGGGCTGGAAACAAGCATTTTGTTGGACTCACTGCAGAACATAGCACATAACTGAAAGATCAAAGGCTTTAGACTCAGGTGGGATTGCCTGGGTTTGAAACTTGGCCTTGGCACTCATCACAGTCTGTCATGTTTGGCATATTTCTTCAATACGCTGAGCCTTCGAGTTTTATCATTTGCACAATTCTGTGCTCCAGTTAGGCAGAAAACACATGTCTATTGAATAAATCTTCATTGAGTACAGGAAAGTTGGAAATACATGCACATTCTCTGCATGCAAAATTATTCGAGTCTTCTGCCTCTGCATAGAATTGTGCTAGGTGTGATATACTATCTGGAAAATGACCTCTGGAGAGGTTAAGTGGCGTCTCTTAGACAGAACAAATTTCTAAAGAGCTAGGGTGAGGAGTCCCATGGCTCCGGGCGCCATCATCTCTAACCAAGCACATCTCCCCAGATGAGATGTGTGCCTGAGCCTCTCCCCAAAACGCCACCCCGAGGGTTTCTGATAGGCATCCCCGGATTGAAGAACACTGCCAAGTGTGAAAGTTTGGTGTCGGCTTAAAGAGAAACCCCTCATGGTGCTGCTGACTTTCAGAAACGAGCCTGCGAGGGAGAGGGGGAGTGGTGGGGAATGAGACAACCGGGGCTCAGAGTCTGTGTAGGGCAGACACTTCTGAGACTGACGGTGACAGAAAGGCAACAGGTGGAAGCAGCGGCCGTGGAGGAGGGTGTGTAAGAGGAGAGGGCAGGGTGTCTGGGGTCAGAGGCTGGTGCAAAAATAACCTGCATCTGGGCTCAGGTGATGGCCACAAGTCAGGTTTCCAGATTTAACAGGGCCTCCCTCCCTGGCTGCAGCCTCGTGGCCACCCCTCCTGTCCGTTGTACTGTAACACACCCAAGAGCCCTGTGGCGTTCGCAGCTCACTGCAGGAAAGTAGAGCCTGGGAGATTGTGTGTGCAAGAACAATAGGAACAAAGGCTGCTTTCAGGCCAGTGTTTGCATATATGCTTCATAGTCTAAGGGAATTAAAAACAAACACCCTCAGTTGTTTAAGAGTTCTGCTGCATGACTAAGGCGGTGATTTACGGATGGGGATGAAACTTCACTAATGGGTTCCAGTGACTTCAGTGGACCAAGAAAGGAAGACTTGTTCCCAAGGTCCCTGGTGGATGGTGGGGAGGGCTATTCTCACATAAATCACAGTGACCATTCAGGGGGCGTGGGCTGCAGGAATGCTGGACCCTGGGGGGAGGCCGGCTCACAAGAAGTTCAGGTGCCTGGGCTGCTCGTTGGCTGTTGCGGGACCTCCTTAGCCAGCCACTCCTGCCCAAAGATCTAACTCCCCACGGGGCTGTAAATATCCAGCTGTGGCTCTTCAGGGCCCCGGGGGCTCTCCAAAGCTCTCCTTGCTCTACCACGCTGGCCTGAAGCTCAGTTCTCCAAGGCTGAGTCTGGCCTTCCATGACGCAACTAAAGCAAGGCGCTCTCCTTCCCTGTCCCAGGGGACGGGGTGCCCTGCGTGAGGCGTTGTTCCTGGTATTCAGCTGACGTCTTCCCTTCCTCTTCATTTCCTTGCCATTACTCCTATAGTACTAATCCTCCTGGGGGCCCAGCTGAATAGTTCCTCTCTTTCCTTGTGGCCAGCTCCCTCTCGCACGCATGATACCCATCCAACTCGGCCCATGCATTTTCCCAAGGCCGTCACTTGCTTTTCTAGCTCATTAATCATCTTTGTTGCTTTTCTCTGAATTTTCTGAGCTGTTCAACGGTTTCCTGGACGGAGGAACACAGCACAGCTGCTACTTTCACAGACGTAGTACAGAAGAGGGCTCTTCTGTCTGGTCACAAAATAGTCCCTCTCTCCAAAACACGTCCTGGGCGACTGCACCTGGGCTGCGTGGAAACGCTATGAGCTTCCAGGGAACTCTATGTAACCTGTGAGTGTCGGGGACTCTTTCCAAGCAAAGGTTTGACGTTTTTTCAGTATTAAAAGGGCTTCACTATGAAAAGGAGGTCTCTCACCTTATAAAACAGGCCCATGACAGGGACAAAGGAAACACGTTGAGAGGAGGCCAAGGGTGTTCAGAGGGACGGTACTCACTCTGCAGGAGACATGCGGGGAGCATGTGATGTCTGCCAAGGCAGGGACCCAGGCTAGAACCATGGGCCAGGGTAGTGGGGGAACAGAGAGATATAGAGCCTCCCTCATTTTACAAGTGAACAAATGGAGACCCGAGTGGTTGGGGTTATTTACCCTTGGAGCAGGACAATGGTATAAAAAAATAATCAGAGCCTAAAAGTCAGAGAACTGGAGTTGTCACTCACCAGCTATGAGATCCTGGCAAGTCCTTTAACTTCTTTGGGCCTTAACAACATATCAGTAAAGATGGAATAATATTAATGATGATGATGATATAGCCAATGGAAAGGTGGTGTCCACTCCCATCTGTCCCTAGCTTGGAGTGCTCTCAAGTGTGCCCATCTGACCCCAAAAAGCAGGAGTGGAACCTCTTCCTCCCATTAGGCTGGGGGTCCAGGGTCCCATAGGGTTTACAAGTGTTTCGGAGGTTGTAGGGTAGCTGAGCCATTTGGCATCGAGGTGGAGGGAATGGAAGCACTGGCAGAATGTTGACCGTACTCCGGGGAAGGCAGTGAGATTCCACATCCCAGTCAGGTAGGGGTCCTCCTGGGGCAAGCTGCCTCCCCTTCTCAGAGCTGGGCTTGGCTCTCCGGTCCCGCCTACCACTAGGATGTGTCTCAGATACTCCCCTCATGCTGCTTCTTGTCCCCTGCCACTGCCTTCAGAACTTCTGGGACCCCCAATCATCTATAGTCCCACAAACCTGGAGACTGAGTCCCTTTTCCCCACCCCAGCTCCCTCCCTCTTCCGATCCCTGCCACAAAAGCCCTGTTATGTGGTCCCTCCTGCCCACCCAGGTGGCACCTCAGCCCTTAGACACCTTACGCACTTTTGTCTATCTTCTCGGAGGATGAGGAGGCCCTGGTCCAAAGCAAGGCCAGGTAGGGAGAGTGTTCTCATTCCTTTCACTGCCTCCCCCTCTCCAAGGAGTGACAGAAGGGCTCTGGCGAAGGGCACGTATGTGTGAGTCAGACCAAACTGTGCCACACTGACTTTACGTGAGAATCACATGAAGAGATATCAATTGAGATAACATAGGTAAAAATGCCTCGTAAGCATGAAAATGTGATAAAAGTATGAGTTGTGGGTATTTCTTCAGTATGAAAACACTTAAAAAGAATGTGGCCTAGAGTCCTAGCCCCTGAAGCCAAAAGCAGCCTGGCATTTATCAGGTATTTGTAGGGCTGGTCACAGAAGAGGAATTGGGACCTACCTTTGAGGGATGGTGGGTAGTAAAAGAGGAAAAGTCTTATCTTTTAAAAATGTATCATGTAGGTCACTGCTGGCCAAATGGTGATGTTCTCTCTTTTTCTGGGCTTGGGATGCATGTCCTCAGTCAGTGTCAACACTGTTTTATAACTGATGATGGTCCTGAATAATTCAAGGTTGTCTAAGTGTTGCTTTCACACTCATTGTGTTTGTGTTGCTTCATATAAGGGGGCCTTCTTCTAAGACTTGGAAATCTTCGCTATTTAGAGGTGTAGACATTTTTTATGGCATTGTTTACAATGGAATTTGATTTATAAGAGAGAAGACTTGGGCTTCTATTAACATTTATCTTAAAATCATCTCTATTTTCTCCTCTCTGTGATTTTCAAAGACTCGTCTGCAGTATCTGACTCTGGTATCACAACCAGTCATTTCAGAGCCAGGCTCAACTGGCTTCTCCCCAGCATGCCTTCTCTTTTAGATCGTTTGCTTCTGCCTGGGCATTATGGGCTCAGTGTCTAGACTGGGGATTCATGGTGGCTTTTTGCCACCACATACTCCACCCCCACCTCTGCCCATACCCGATTCTCACAGCCATTCCTTGAATAAATACGCTCTGTCTCTACAGCAGACTCTTTATCCCCTCTATGTCAAGGAAACTGATTCATCACACTGAGGTTTCTGTCTGGGAACTGCTTCCAGACAACCCGAGCCGTGTCCTAGGCCGTGTGTGGCGTCTGGGTTTGGGTCTAGTCCTTCTCTTCCTTTGTCTTGCTTCATTTGATCTCCCTCTGGGATGTGGTCCCTGCCTCTTTCTGTCCCACTATTTCACACAATTCCATGGACACCCTTAGGTTTGCTCCAACAGAAATTCTTGTCAGTCAGTGCAACGTGAAGCTTCTAAAATCCGGTGCTAGGTGCTCAGGCGCATGAAACTCTTCTCTTGAGTCAAGCTTGCCCAGGCCGAAGGGTGAATCTGTAGGCGTAAATATGAATAAACCAGGGGCAGCTGGATTTCCAGTCATTTGGTTTCCTGTCTCAAGTCAGTGTTATTCAACAATCTTGGTGGCATTTTGAGGGGCTTTGATGGTGGAAGGAGAAGCATTTCTTCCCATTTTGGAAAATGAGTCCTCAGTTCAGTCTGGGATTAATTTTCCTTATCCAACTATTTTCAATCAAATGGTATTGTGAAGAAGCCACTGTGAGCTTGTTTAATAACTCCTCTCTTGTGTGTTTGCAGAGTTTTCAACGTTCAGAAAAATATTTCATCCCTTTAAGGAGTCCTGACAAGAAGTTACAGAGGATTAACAGGGACCAGGTTGTAAACTGGAGATGGACCATCCATCATGGAGGAGGGGCTGTTGACAGATTTAGAAGCCCTGCTGTACAGAGGGAGATCCTGTGTACTCCATTTCGGGAGTCAGGATCTTATATCAAGTGAAGACTTCTTGATATATAGTGGAGCAGCTGAGAATTCAGATAGTTAGGGGTAGGGGGAGATGCAGCAAGACATTCACAGGTCAACAGAGGAACATTAAGGAGACAATCAATTCTTTCAACAGGCAGCTGGTAACAGGCTTAGGAAGAATAGCTCAACGCTGAGACTATGTCTCGGGCAATGTGACAGAACATACCCTCAAAATTCTTTGATTCCTTTCCCATTAAGAGACAGAGTCTCATCCCTCCTCCTCACAGACTTGAGGCTACTTTGACCAGTGTAAAGTAGGAGAGAAGTGATGCTGTGCCACTTCTGAAGCTGGGTCACAAAAGCCACTGCTGCTCTGTCTTGTTTGCTGGGACAATGCTTTTGGGTTCTGTAACCAAGGAAGAAGTCTGACTATCCTGTGGCTGCCTTGCTGTGGGGAAGCCAAGCCACACGGAGAGGCCACATGTAGACCGTGGGTCTGCAGTCCTAGTCTGTATCAGATGCCAGATATATGAGTGAACAAGCATTCACATGATTCTAAACCCTAGCTGTCGAGTCACCCCAGCCTTTGAGTCTTTTCTATTGAGGCCCCAGACGTTGTAGCGCAGACATAAGTCATCCTCTCTGTTCTCTGTCCAAATTCCGGATCCACAGAATCTGTGTGCAGAATAAGATGGTTGTGTTAAGCCGCTAAGTTTTGAGGTAATTTATTAATGCAGTAGCAAAAACTGGAAAAGACAATCTGAAAATGATGGAAAATTAAAGCAGATTAGGGGTTAGAGAGTGAGACAGGTGTGGTTGGGGCAGATATTTTGGAAAAGGTGTCAGAAGACTTCTCTGAGGAGCTGACGTTTAACCAGAGAGTTGAATGATGTGGGGATGCAGGCTCACATCTGAGGGGAACAGATCCTAGTCATAGGAAACAGCAAGTGCAAAGGCCCTGAGATGGGGATGAGATATTCAAGAGACAGAAAGATGGCCTATGTGTCTAGAGCTAAGACAGTGAGGTGGGGAGCGATAGGAAAAGAGACAGAGCCACATGAAGGGTTTGTTGACTGTGATAAGGGATTTGGGTTTTATTGTAAACCAATGTGAGGTTTTGAGCAGGGAAATATTCTCCACACTCACTCCCTCATTGATTTTATCCAGACTCATGACTTCAAACAGCTTCTATATGCTAATGATTTTTAAATACATATTTCTAGCCTAGACCTCACCTCTGAATTCCAGGTTCTTAATATAGATGCCTACACAGTTCTCCACATGGATTATTAATAGATATTGAAAATGTGATATGTATAAGCTATTAGCTTATTCCCTTCCCCAAGCCTCCTCCTCCCACAGTCTACTCAATGTCATCAAATGGCAACTGCATCCTTCCAGTTGCTCAGGTCGTCTTTGACTCGTTTCTTTCTCTTGCATCCCTATCTGATCCATCAGTAAATCCTGTTGGTTCTGCTTCCCATCAATTCTCCCTGCTTCCATCCTCACCTTCTTTCCATCTATTCTCCTGGCACGAAGTGTGGCTGTTGAAAAGTCTGATGACAATCTGACTTTCTTTCCCTTGAAAGTAGCTTGGTCTTTTTGCCTGGATGCCCAAGGGACTTTATGTTTTTCTTTAAAGTCTAGAAATTTTACCAGAATATATTTTGGTATTACTTGTTTTGGGTTGATTTTGACTTTTTATGTATTTCTCAAATTTTTGATTAATTTTAGAAGAGTTTCCTTGATTTATCATTTTTAGTTTTTGTTCTGTTCCTTGCTTTGGTTTTCTGTGTTAGAGTCTCCTATTATACAAATGTTGGATCTTCTTTGCCTATCAGCTATATTTGGTACTTTGTCTCAAATCCGTTTTCATTCTTTCTTCATTTCTTTTGATTTAACTTTTTTCTTTGCATTTTCTATTTCTCTTAAGGCATAATCTGCTGGATTTATGTGCTCTTACTACTACTGTGATCTGTTTCTACTCACAACACTTCTGACATCAAACGTGGGTTTTCCCACACCAATCAATCCGTCAGTTCTCTATGGACTGGATGTCCAACAATTGAATTCATTGTGACACTAATTACCTGGAGTTAGTGCAGACCCCACAGCTCAGTCCCACAAAACTGCTTCCCACTCCAGATGCCGATCACAAGTAGTGAGTCCCCAGATTACCCACACTTCTGTCTGATTTGGCTACAAATTAGGGATTCCCATGATCCCCTCCTCGGGTTCAATAATTTGCTATAATGGCTCATGGAATCAAGGGAAACACTTATTTAACAGCCAGATGAAGAGGTACATAAGACAAGGTCTGCAAGTGTCCTAAGAGCAAGAGCTTCTATCCTTCAGGAGTTTGGGGTGCATCACCTTCCTGGAACATGGATGTGTTCACCAAGCTGGAAGCTCTCTGAACCCCTTCGTTTAGGTTTTTATAGAGATTCTATTACATAGGCGTGATTGATTAAACCATTGACCATTGGTAATTAACTCAATCCCTAGTCCCCTTCCCCTCCTCAGAGGTTGGGAAGTGGGGCTGAAAGTTCCAATCCTCTAATAATATGATTGATTCCTTTGGTAACCAGCCCTCATCCTGAAGTTATCTAGGGGCCCACCAAGAGCCACCTCATTAGCATAAATTCAAATATGTTTGAAAGGGGCTTAATAAGAATAACAAAAGATGCTCCTCTCACTCCTATCACTCAGGAAATTACAAAGGTTTTAGGAGCTCTACTGGGGATGAAGACCAAATATATGTTTCTTATTGTATCACAATATCACAACTCTGGTTTTTTTTTTTGAGGAAGATTAGCCCTGAGCTAACATCCGCTGCTAATCCTCCTCTTTTTTGCTGAGGAAGACTGGCCCTGACCTAACATCTGTGCTCATCTTCTTCTATTTTATATGTGGGATGCCTGCCCCAGCATGGCTTGATAAACAGTGTGTAGGTCCACACCTGGGATCCAAACTGGCGAACCCCAGGCCGCCAAAGTGGAATGTGCAAACTTAACCACTGTGCCACTGGGCTGGCCCCTCTGGTCTTCTTTTTAATTTGATCTAATTTGCTATATGATTAAAAAAACTCCTAATACTTTCCTGAATTCTATCTTTTTACTTCTGAGTTTTCTAGCTCTGATTCATGTCATTCTTTTAGAGTTTTTTGAAATGAGTTGTAGATTTCATTTGTTTTGTGGGCATGTTTCCGGTATGTTTTATGGTCTGTAGGGATGTGATTCTGTGACTTTCACCTTTTTTCCTGAATAACTTTGTCTGTTATTCTTTTGTGTTGAAAATTTTTACATGAAATTAGTTTTTCTGCATCTCTAGAAGATGTCATTCCACTTGGCTTCTCTAACTTCATTGCTCTAGAGTTTCCTCTTTGGTTGTTTTCATGCAGTGTTCAAGAACATGGTGGCTTACTTTCTGAGGTCTCTACGCTCTGTTCCCCTTACCCTTTTCAGGTGGCCCCTCCATTTGTCTCCTGCCTCTGTCTCAGACTGTTCTAGCCTTTTCAGACCGCAAACCCCTTGAATTCACCCATTACTTGAGTGGGCAAAACCCTTCCAGTTTTAGCTGCTGTTCTCAAATTGGCTGTCTCAGATTTCCGTTGAGTACCTATTGGGTATTTTGGGATTTTTCAGGGATCATCAGATCCCTGACTCTCTTCGTTGCTTCCTCTTGTACAGATGTTAATACTACTCAGGTCTTGAATCTTGAATCTGTTGGTGGTTTGTCCCCACCCACTTATGTTTTGGGCATCATGGTGATACTTTGTCAGTTAGTTTTGTGGTACATATTATTCATGAAGTTTTGGTTTTGCTCTTTTGTACTACTTGTACTATCTATTTTTCATAGTGGAATTTGGGAAGTTTCAAAAATTATGCTAGAGGCGTCATCCCAGAATATTCTTCAGTCTGTGTTCAACACATTGTCTAGAAGGGTACTGTTAAAATGTACCTTAGATCATGTCATCACTTTGATAAAAATGCATTAGTGGCTCTCCATGTCACTAGAGCAAATGCCCAAGTCCTTACATTGGCTTATGAGGTGCTATGTAATCTGACTTTCTCCACCTCGCTTCCCTGTTACCTGTCTGAAGTCACCTCCTATTACTCTCCCCCTTCTTATTGTGCCATGGCCACAATGGCCTCTTTATTACTTCTAAAATGTGCCAGGAATGGTTCTACTTCAGGGTTTTTACACTTGCTATTCCCGTTGGTCTTTATTCAAACGTCACTGTCTCATTGACGCCTTCCCTGGCTGCCCTATCTAAAATTGCAACCCTTCCCAACAACACCTTTTCCCTCCACCTTTCCTGCTTCATTTTTTTCTTAGCACTTATCACCACATATTTTGTTTATTAATTCACTTATCACTATATATTTTATTTATTAATTTACTTATTCATTTTTAAAACGTCACTAGAACATAAACTCCATGGAGATGGAAGTTTCTGATCAAAACTAAATTTTTGTTGCATGAGTGGATACATTTCAAATTTCCTCCTGGCTTCACTGTGGAGAATGGCAATGTGCAGGGTGACAGAATTCGAAGGGAGAGACCAATTAGTAGGCTGCTGCAATTACCTAGGCAAGATATTGTGGTGGAAGTGGGCATAAATAGCTGAATTTGTGATCTACCTTAAAGGTAAACGGAAGACTTGCTAATTATCAACCTTAAGTTGGTAGATGCTGCCTAATTGTTTGATTGATGAACTATTGTAACGTGTGGGCGTGAAAATTACTTTCTGACAGGCTGATCACAGCTCCTGGGCCCTATAAATTCTCAGTTTTTCACAAATAATCTGCCGGGTGCAGTTAGGGGAAATCCAAGAGGACCCAAGGGAATAGATATTTTGGAGGTGGGGATAGGAAAGGTGTTCCAGTAAGAATTTGCTGCATAATAAATCAGCCTAAGGCTTAGTAACTTAACAAAACAAGGATTTATTATTTTTCACGATTTTATGGGTTGACTTGGGCAGTTTCTCTGCTGGTTTTGCCTGGGCTCACTCATGTGACTTAATTCAGCCAGAGGCTCACCTGGGCTAGAAGGTCATCTCAGGATGGCCTCTCTGACAGTCTGGCAGCTGGTGCTGGCGGTCAAGTTGGGGATCTCACTTCTCCTCCATGTGGCCTCCCCTATTCCAGCAGGCTAGCAGCTTCCTCACATGGTGGCCCCAGGGCAGCAGTTCCAGAGGGCGAAAGTGGAAGCTGCAAGGGCTGGCTTTGGAAGTCACACATTGTTACTTCTGCTAAATTCTGTTGATCAAAGCAAGTTAGAGGCTAGCCCGGATTCAAGGGATAAGGGAAATAGATTTCAATTCTTGATGGGAGTAGTAGCTAAATCATTGCCAGGGGGCGTGCTTACCAAGGTAGGAAGAATTTGTGGCCATATTTTGCAATTCTCAACAGAAAGAAACCAACATTTATTGAGTGTTAACTGTGTTCCGGACACCTTAGGTATAACCCATACTTGATTCTGCTTAATTCTCACAGCAATCCTGTGAGGATGGCCACTGAAGAAATGGAGGCCCTGGGAAAATAAACAGCCTCTCCAAGGACCCAGGACCAGCAAGGGGAAGGTAGGCATTCAAGCCCTGATTTGTCTGACTCTAAAAGCCTGGTTTTTTTTCTTTTTCTCTTTAACTCTGGTACTGGTCATGCATCTGTGGTGTATAGAAGAAGGGTTCGAGTAGTTCTGCCAAGGAGTTTTTTCTTCTCCCCTGCCCTCTTTCTCTCTTTTGCAGATTTAATGAATTCTTCACTTTCTTTGGGGATTTTTTTTTTGGTCACATGCTTAATAGTTAACATTTACTGAGTAGTTACAGTACATGAACCACAGCTTTGCTCATGGCGGACCCTGCTCTCTAAACACAGTGTCCCCAGGTGACCAGGCTGCTCTGGGTTGCTGGATTGGTCAACGATTCACGGTCCCACCCAAGTGAGCCTCCTGTCCCTGGGGTTGTCAAGGCATTCTCTTGGCTGCTGATTCCCACCCCCGTGGAGGCCGCTCTGAGCAGCCAGGAGCTGGGAGCCCTGCTACGCTCCCCCAGATGGCCTGAAGAGTCCTCCTTTGGAATGTACCGGATAATGTCCTGGAGAGTCTGGGACTATAAATCGGCCGCTGGGCAGCCTCCCTCTTGGCTGGGGAGCCAGAGTACACTTGCGTGTGGATTTACCCTCTGGCCTCCATTTCCTGTTTTCTGAGGAGAAAAATGAGCAATGGTGTCTCTTTTCTGGGGAGGAGATGAAGGAGCGTTTAACCACACCCTGCTCTGCTCTTTCCCCCTGGTCTAGGTTCCCAGTTCTGCTCCAGGCAGAGGTTGCCAATTAGTGAAAGCATATTCGGACGGCAGGTTTCTTGTCTTGTGCTGACCGCTTACCTTGGTATGGCCTGTGACAGTCTCCAAGACACTTTCACTCGCACGGTCCCACGAGAACCTTGCAAGGTTCCTGCAAGGGAGGCATAGTAGGTGATAATGTTTACATTTCAGACACGAGCAACATGAGGCTGTTGCCTGACTCTTTGTGGCCATTCCGTTAGACCTAGGACTCAAGCCCAGGTCTGTTCACCTTTAAGTCTCACTTTTCTGCCCTCCTACTGAGCCTCTTGATGACCAGGTGAGGGGATGTGGGCATTAGGGAAGAGTCTGGGAGCAGGGAGCAACAGATGGCCTGTGACTCTCCCCAGTATCTACTAGTCACTACCTGGAAGCCAGCAGCTATGATGTAACCACAAGCATTGTTCAGTGATGGCTGCCTTAGTTCTGTGGGTGGGACCGCAGTGCCGGCTGGCTGGGGAATCCCACTGGTGACAACACAGCATCCTTTTGAGCTGACTCGGCAGCAGATGCCCCAGACCAACTCCAAGCCTGACAGCATCTCTGCGAAGCGTGTGAAGGGACAGCAGACGTCAGAGTCCTCCTGTAAATCACCTTCATAAAGGCTCCTTGTGGTTGATTCACCGATGACTCATTTATAATCTGGTTTCAACATCGTGAGTCAAAATGTACCACTTTCATTAAAAATAACATTCACTGGGGTCTAACGGCTTTCTTTTTTCTGTTTTTTACTGTACTGTGTGGTTTCTGGATGGGAAGCTGTCAGATAGCAGGTGAGGTGTTCGGAGGGGCTTGAAGGTAATTACACATGCCTTCACGGGCTCCAACTGCTCCAGGACTGGTTGGACACAGAGTATCGAGTACCTACTGTGTGTCCTGCAGCCTTCTGACCTATGAGTGTGTGAGTGCTCAGTGTGAGCCAGTGGGAATGTGTGTGAGAGTGTGCACACTGAGTGCACGATCGAGAGGTGCAAGACAAGGTCTCTGTCCTCCAGGAGATTCTAGTCCACACATGAATCTAGGAGAGTCAGGATCACCTGGGACGCTTGTTAGAAATGCAGGTCCCAGGGCTTCACCCTACACCTCTGAGGGTGGGGCCTTGATGAATTGCTCAGGAGAGTTTTAGGCACAGTAAAGTGGCGAGCCTTGACTTTAGGTGTGAGAGATGGGAACTCCCTGTCGGCAGACCCCCTCTGCAAATGGGGGATCGAGGAGGAGCTGGGACTGAGAGAGGCTGACAGAGGAGATGAGAGAGGCTGATGGAGGAGGGGAGAGAGGAGAAGGCAGGGGCCGGGAGTGAAGTGGGGGTATGTCAGCACCAAGAGCGAAGCGGGCCCCTAGAGTCCCCACGGGAACCGTACTAAAACCCCCTGTGTTATTTGAGACACCCACTCTTTCTGGTTTGGGGACCAAAACTTGGACATCCCCTATTTCGCTGGTGACAAAAACAGTTTAGTGGGCATTCAGCAGGGTAAAAAGCCCTTGCTCTGATCGTATCTTATGTTTTGTGTTCTTTAACGATGTTAGAAGCTTCAGTGGGGAAGACACTGACGAGATACTGTTGAGTCTGACCTGGATGAACATCTCCAGGGCCCCCACCGAAGATCTAGGCAGCTCTCAGGAAACCACCATTTTATTTCAGCCATTTCACCACTGTTTTTTGTTGGTGTTCTAAAGTTTCGTTACATGAAGACTTTTCCCTCCAAGCCTGGGGGGAAGTTTGACTTGACCCATTTGGGTCGCCACCCCCTCACTCTCTCCTCTGATGAGTCTCCTCTCCAAGGGCTCCTGGTGCCCAGGCTCTGTTAATGGTGGGAAATAAGGTGTGAGGGCCCGGAGGAAGGCTTGGAGTGGGAAGATGGATGATTCATAACAGATGGTTATGGGGGAGCAGGGAGGGCATTGTCATTCAGCATCTACGGCATGGCCTGGTCCTGCTATCCTACTCCCTTGGTGCTCCCAGCCTCAGTTGGCACAAATGCCCAGCACGCTACTAGAGCAAACCATGATCCTCACCTCTTTGCCTCAACTCTTCTCCTTCTGTATCTCCTCAGCCTATGCCTGAGCCCTCTGTGTCTTTCCATGCCTGTTCTGGTCTGAGGCCTGAACTCACTCCTCCCAGCTTCCCTCCTCTTCTGTGGCTCAGCACACTTCTAGTTGCTTCTAACACCAAGGGACCTCCCAGGATGCTTCTCTAGCCCCAGTCCACATGGCTGCCATTCTTGCTGGGTCCCTTCTCTCCCTGGAAGGTGATCAGACTGTTGGAATGGAACTCTGATGGCTTAAGGAGGGACCTTAGACATTATCTGCCATTTCCTGGTCCTCAGTCACCTCTCCTCATCAGTTAGCTGTATTTTGAGGAAAATGGCCATCTTGAGGTAAAGAGAGGGTCTCCATCCCTGGGGCTCCGTGTTTCACCTGGACGTGAACATCAGACGATCACCTGGCCCATCACGTCACCTGGCTCATTTTCAGTAAGAAACTCACATCAGCTGAATTAGTTATTGGGGGGTTTGCTGTTGGCTTTGGAGTTGGCTTGGGGAAGGGGCTTTTTTTTAAGAAGAGAGAAGCAACATAGGGTATTGGCTAAGAGTGCAGAAACTGGAGCCAGAGTGCTTGGGTTCAAATCCAGGCTTTGTCTATGAGTGGCTGTGTGACCTTGGGTTAGTGAGTTAACCTCTATGTGCTTTGCTTTTCTTGTTCATAAAATGGGGGTGACAAAAATAGTGCCCATCTCTGAGACTTTTTTAGGGGTTAAATTAGTTAATATTTGTGAAGCATGAAGAAGAGTGTGGGGTACATAGTCAGTGCCATGTGGATTTGTTCAAGTTGTTTCCTTCACTTTTACAGAGAACCAAACGGACCCAGGGAGGATGAGTAAGCAGCATGGCCAGCACTTGCACAGGTGTCTTTTCCAGTCACTCCTCTTTGTGGGGACCCTTGATGCCAGCGATATACTACATGACCCAGGCTCTCTCCCATCCATTTGGAGCAAAGACCTCTGCATGGGGTTTTCAGATGTAGGCAGGTCTCTGCCCCATGGCCCAGCTTTTGGTGAATATCCTCAAACGTGTCTAAAACTCATCTCAACATTCCCCCCTGCCCCCAGCTGCTCTTCTCGCCCCATTCCTGAGTTCTGTGAGTTGCCCAGCCAGAAACCGGGGTGCCAGGCTTGACTCCTCCCTCACCCCTGCCCAAAGGCCCACGAATGCTGCCTCCTAGTAGCTCTAGAATTGATCCCCCTGCCTGTACTCTAGCTCAAGCCACCATTATATCTTCTCCAGACAACTGCAGTAGCGTCCTAATGGATGTAGTGACCTGAATGGTGGCCCTCAAATCTCAGGCCCCCATCCTTGGAACCTGTAATGTTACCTTATATGGGAAAGTTCTTGCAGATGTGATTAAGGACTTAAAAAAATTAAATTGGGGTAAAATACACAATATAATATTTACCATTTTAGTCATTTTTAAGTGTACAGTTCAGTGGCATTGAATGCATTCATGTCATTGTGCAACCATCAGCACCATCCATCTCCAGAACTCTTCATTTTGCAAGCCTGAAATTCTGTACCCTTTAAACTTCCCATTTGTCCCCAATCCCTGCTCCAAAGCCCAGTGACCACCATTCTGCTTTCTATCTCTATGAATTTGGCTACTCTAGGGACCTCATATAAGTGGAATCATACGGTATTTGTGCTTTTGCGACTGGCTTATTTCACTTAGCATAATGTCTTCAAGGTTCATCCATGTTGTAGCATGTGTCAGCATTTCCTCCCTTTTATAGGCTGAATAATATTCCATTGTATGGATACACCACGTTTTGTTTATGTGTTCATCCATCCATCCATTTATGTACGGACACTTGGGTTGCTTCCATCTCTGGCTATTGTGAATAATGCTGCTATGAACATGGGAGTACAAAAGTATGTCCAAGTCCCCACTTTCAATTCTTTTGGGTATATGCCCAGAAGTGGAATTGATGGATCTTATGGTAATGCTGTGTTCAATTTTTTGAGGAACCTCCATACTGTTTTCCATAGTGACTGCACCATTTTACATTCCCACCAATAATACAGTAGAGTTTAAAAGGATTTTAAGATGAGGAGATTATCCTAGCCTGTCCCAATGGACCCTAAATGCCATCACAAGTGTCTTTATAGGGAAAAGGCAGAGGGAGATTAGAAACATAGGGAAGGTGATATGAAGGTGAAGGCAGAGACTGGAGTGATGGGGCTATAAGCCAATGAATGCTGGCAGCCACCAGAAACTGGAAGAGGCAAGAAGTGGATTCCCCAGTAGAGCCTCTGGAGAGAGCACAGCCCTCCTGCCACCTTGATTTCAGCCCACTGCGACTGATTTCAAACTTCTGTCCTCCAGCACTGTGAAAGAATAAATAAATTTCTTTTAAGCTACCAAATTTGTGGTAATTTGTTACAGCAGCCTCAGGAAACCGATACACTGTTCTCCCCACATTGAATCTCCCACTCCTCCCACTCAATGCAGTTGCATTGTTTTTTTAAATTGGAGCATGTTACTCTTTTGTTTGGATACTTTCGACTGTTTCCCACTGCCCTTGGCGCAGTGACCAACTGCTCCTAAACAAACTGACATGGCCCTCAGTATAGCTTACTGCCTCCCTCTATGGAGGCATCACCTCAACTTCTCCTTTTGCTCTCTGCTTTCATCATACCCATTTTTCCTTGTTCCTCAAACACACCATGCCCCCTCGTCTAGCACTTCACAGTGCTGTTCTCCATCGGAATAGCCCCATCCTTGTTTTCTCGTCCCTCATTACCCCAAGTTTGTACAGGGATAACTCCTAATTTTCTGTTGGATCTGAGCTCTCAGCTGGAGCATAACTCACTGTCTCTGAGGATACTCTATATGACCTCCAGCAGAAGTTGGCTATGCAAGGCCATGTGGTCCCATAGCTCCTTTGCCCAAGCATCATCACGTGCCTCACCCTCTCTGCAGGTGCTCGTCTGCTTGTCTGTCTTCCCTCCTGGACTGGGAGCCTCGTTTTGGCAGTGACTCTGTGGGACTCACTTCTTGGTCCTCACTGTCTAGCACAGAGCTTGGTCCATGGTGTGCACTAGTGGAAATTTGCTGGCTAAATGGCTGAGCAGATGTGGGAAGGGAAGTGAGGAAAATTTCACTTCGAGACAACAAGAAAGATGTCAGAAGTCACCTTGTATGTTGTCCAAGGTGAGCAGTTCCTTGTATGTACCAGGAAGCATGTGATACCAAGCTGGGTGCCAGGAGTTGGCACCACTGTTGGAGGAGAATCAGGATGCTTCTGGAGCCAAAGAAACTACCCGAGCATTGCTCATCGCTGGCCAAGGTTTGCCCTGGAGACATCACACAGATGGTACTGGTTCATCCTGCCCTTGCCTTGAATCTAGGCTTAGCATGTTGTCATCACTCTTGTCTCCCCATCCCCAGTGCAATCCAACACACAAACACACACCATCTTGATTTACAAAGTATTTTTAAAGAAATTAAAAAAAATTTTAATACTGGTAAAATAAGTGTAACATAAATCTTACCATAACCATTTCTAAGTATGCACCTCAGTAGTGTTAAGTACATTCACATTATTGTGCAAACATCATCACCATACATCTCCAGAACTCTTTTCATCTTGCAAGACTGAAACTATGTACCCATTGATCAACAACTCCCCATCCCAGCCCCCCACTCCAGCCCCTCACAGCCACCATTCTACTTTCTGTCTCTATGGATTTGACTACTCTAGGGACCTCATATAAGTGGAATCATACAGTATTCGTCTCGTTGCGACTAGTTCATTTCACTTAGCATAATGTGCTCAAGCTTCATCCATGTTACAACATGTGTCATGTATCAGAATTTCCTTCCTTTTCTTTTTTTTTTTAAAGATTTTATTTTTTTCCTTTTTCTCCCCAAAGCCCCCCGGTACATAGCTGTATATTCTTAGTTGTGGGTCCTTCTAGTTGTGGCATGTGGGACGCTGCCTCAGCGTGGCTCGATGAGCAGTGCCATGTCCACACCCAGGATTCAAACCGATGAAACACTGGGCCACTTGCAGCGGAGTGCGCGAACTTAACCACTTGGCCACGGGGCCGGACCCATCCTTCCTTTTTAAGACTGAATAATATTCCATTGTATGGCTATATCACATTTTGTTTATCCATTCACCTGTCAATGGACACTTGAGTTGCTTCCACTTTTTGGCTATTGTGAATAATGCGTTATGAACATGGGTGTACATATATCTCTTTTAGACTCTGCCTCCAATTCTTTTGGATACATACCAGTGTAATTGCTGGATCGTATGGTAATTCTATGTTCAATTTTTGGAGAAATTTTCATACTGTTTTCCATAATAGCTGTACATTTTACATTCCCACCAAAAGTGAACGATGGTTCCAATTTCCTCACATCACTGACACCCAAAGTTTTGATGGGTTTTGTAGACTTTTACAATATTTCTTGGTGGAGGTCAGAGGGAGGTGGTTACATTCCATGTCATACCACAAATGTTTTTAAAAATGTTCCATAAGCATCTCTCTTTCCCTGGGATCCTACTTCTGGTGACAGATGGCTTCTCTTCTGCTCTCTTCCTCACCAACAGGAGCTCTCTGCCAGTCTAATCATCCTTTTAATTATTTATTGTTTCAAAGTATCTTTTTCTGGCTTTTAAAAAAAAGACGTTTTCTTAAGATCAGTTTTAGGTTCACATCAAAATTATGAGAAAGGTACAGATTTTTCCCATATGCCCCCTGCCTCCCCGCCACGTATCCTCCCCCATTATCAACAACCCTCACCAGAGTTGTACATTTGTTACAGCTGATGAGCCTACACTGACTCACCATAACCGCCCAAAGTTCATAGTTCACATTAGGGTTCACTCTTGGTGTTGTGCATTCTATGGCTTTGGGCAAATGTCTAACGACATGTATCCATCATTCTGGTATCACACAGAATATTGTCACTGCCCTAAAAGTCCTCTGTGCAAAAGTGTTTTTTGATTAGGTATTTGCCCATGTAGTTCAACATTAAAAACGTTCACGAGTCTCTCTCCAGGCGGTCCCACAGCCACCCAGCTCCATTCGCCAGAGGCCACCCATGTGTTACTTTCTTGAGTACTTATTTGGAGATATTTGATAAACATAATGTAGGAGAGCAAATTGATGAGGAGTAAAGTGAAGCATGAAATATGAAAGTGATGACAGGTTGGCACCCAAAACAGAACTGAAAGCACACGTACATGGAAAAATCAGATAGGTCTGTTTAACACCACCTGAGCTCATGAGTTGTAATGTAAAGTACACACCTGGTTCTTTGCATGATGTGGATCACAGAAGCACAATGTAGGTCGCACACATCTGGAAGAGAAGCAGTTTGCATGAGAGCAATCACCAAGGCAGGGCCATAAGACTATCTGGGGGGCGGTGGCCCAGGACCCCTAAAGGAGATCTTCAGTAGCTGTCTGGGCAGACTCAACAGAGGGAGCAAAGACAATAGGGGGTTTGGTGTTTGGATAAATATAGAATCCAAGCATGCATATCTGAGACATCTAGGGTACTGCAAACCTGCTTGCTTTCTCACTGATCCGATCCATCGTCAATGTGGACATATTAGCTTTAGAAGTGTGGCAGTGCTGCCCCACTTCACTGCCCTGCCTGTTGGTCTCCTTTGGAGGACGGGTTCTGGCCAGTGCAGGCCATTGTGCTTGTGAATATCTGTTCTCCTCTTCTTCACTGGCGCATGGCTAGTCTCTCCATCAAGTGAGGCCATGGACTGGTCTTCACCAATGGAAAGTGAGAGGGAGTGACAGTGCCATCCAGTTCCCTGGAACAGCTTTATTCCAGTGAAGACAACCGCTACTCAGAAAGGACTCTGTTCTCTTTTTTTTCTGTAAAGATTGGCACCTGAGCTAACCTCTGTTGCCGATCTTTTTTTTCCTTCTTCTTCTCCCCAAAGTCCCCCAGGACCTAGTTGTATATTCTAGTTGTAGGTCCTTCTTCTGGTGTGCCATGTGGGACGCCACCTCAGCACGGCCTGGTGAGTGGTGCTGGGTCTGCGCCCAGGATCCGAACCGGTGAAACACTGGGCTGCCAATGCGGATCGCGTGAACTTAACCACTTGGCCGCGGGGCCGGTCCCAGAAAGGAGTCTGTTCTTAACCTCTATGTTCTGCTGCCTTCTCTTGGTTACCACTACAAATCATATCCACCATGAAAGAACTGGGATTTATTCTTTATTCCATCATTGACGATATTCAAGAAATGCCCCCACGGGCAATCTCAACACCGCTGGGGCAAGAGCTCCCTTAGTGGAGTTGGACTGTAGCAGGGGTCTGTTTTCGGGCCCTCTCTGATCTCTTTAGAGATACTCTCTCCTCTTCACAGGGATCATGCAGATATTCCTAATTCACATCAGCAGATGGAATGCTAATCCGTGGTAGGTCTTGAGAAATACCAGCAGCATATTCAAATTCAGAATTAAACAAAATTTCACAACCCTGAATTTACATTCTATCACATAAAACCTTCACTAAATATTGACTCCAGCTGGAGGGGGTGGGGTCTGTGTGTTGCCATGTGGTGTGTCTGGTTCAGAGCATCTCTTCCTCTCCATCCCACTCCCACCTTCTGCCCCAGTTCCAGCCTCCTCTCCGCAGCCCTTCCCCATCTGTCAGGGGAGAGCTATCTTCTTGTAGGTCATCATCATTATGACATCCGTGTTAAGCAATAATCAAAACCCAAATAGAATTTCTCAGATCTTCCCTCTGGTTAAAAAAAGTCTAATACTGACAAATGATAATGTACAAATGAAATTTCACAATGTTGTAAACTATCATAACCTCAATAAAAAAAACAGAAGTGGAGAACAGATGAGTGGTTGCCGGGGTTAGGAGGGGTGGGGGTGGGAGGGTGTGGTTATAAAAAAAATCTAATAATATTTCAAGGTCAGGGCTAACAGTACAAAAGTACTGTATTCATTAATGTATACACGGATATTGAATGTATATGCTTTGTTCTGACTTTCAAATTTAACAACATGGGTAGAACTGTGAATAGATAAATATGCTTTTCATGAATTCAGGCTTCTGGCAAAAGTATTTAACGGGTAGAAATATTGAGGATTGTTCCTTTGCCACATGAAGGACAGAATAAGTAATCCTATTGGGGGCAGAATGTGTGCTTTTAGCACTAGACAAGGAGAGAGTATTTCTGAGCCAAACACACGTGAGAGGATGTCTTCCTCGATATCTTCAGAGGCCATTGAGTTGGTTTGCCTTCACAACATCCTTTCATGAGTCTTGGTCCCATTGTCAAGTTTTTCAGGTCTGTTTCAAGCCCGTGGTGACCTCTTTCTGCACTCTCGGCAGAAACTGGGGACTAAGTTTGATGTTGTTCACTATTTTCTTTTAATCCAGCTCTAGTCAAAAGTTGTCAGTGAAGTTATTAAACTGGTAAATGTAGAATTCCAGAAAGAAAACCCATGTGGGCAAAGCAAAGATTCTTTGATTCTCTAAGGGACATTTGGCAAGACTGGTTAATTTGTCACAAAATGACCAGGATCCTCTTTTAATCTTCCCATGAAAACCTGTGTACTTTGGGATTCACAGTCACATGAATCTTTGCCTGGCAGAAATGTAAATGTTTTGAGAAGGTTGTATCTTTTCGAGTTTGAGTCACTGCAGAGACCGAGGACCTGTGGATGAAGGATGGACGGTGGATGCTGATGTTCTGGGCAATTTCTAACTCTGACAAGACACAGACACCTCCTTCTCTCCCCCACCCCCACATCTCCCATCACCTTCAGTAGACATCCGGCTTGTGGGGGCCATGGAGAGAATGTTCCCTTCTCCCCGATTCTGGCCCCTTATGACATAGGGCTGAGAAGCTAGAGGAGGCCCCCAATTCAAACTCAAACAATGGTTTATACCATTACTATTCCTTTGCCCCTTTCCAGGTGGGGATGGGAGTGTGGGAGGCGATCTCAGGCTTCTTTGTGAATTTTGAACTCTGCATGTGTGACTCAAAAAGCCCTTAAATATTCTCAAAACAGTGTCCTCCATCCATCCATCCATCCAGGGACCCATCAGACCCCTGAGACTGAGAAGGAGGAAAAGAACGAAGAGAACTGAGCTTAATTTGAGGGTTGTCAGTTGGTTGGGTATTCGTGAAATCTGGCAGACCCCCTGTTAGTAAAAATGGAGGAAGAAACATCCTGTTTTTTACTTCCTATTTTCCAGTCCCAGAGGTCCACTTGAACACACTGACTGCAGCAAGTTGGGGTTTCACCCTTGGCTGGTGTTGTTCACAGCCGTGTAGACACACGTAGGGAAGGTGTGGAGCTGCTAAATGGAGGCCTGGACTTGGTGTCAGGAGACCAGGTCCAGTTCTGCAACTTGTTAGCCCTTTAGCCTTTGGCAAATTGTTTCTCATCTCCAAGGGGTGACTGTAACATGAGTACCGGCCGTGTCATCAAGGTGTGGTGAGGTTCAAGTGAGAATGATGATTGAGAACTGAGCACCACTATGCAAGTGTTAGGGTTGCTTCTGAGGGCTTTAGTATGGTGGCCATATAGGAAAACTGGGTAGGGCCAGGTCTTGTTTGGAGATGTGAAAATCCAGATAATCACAGATTTTATGCTAGTAGAGCTGAATGGAAATGTAGCAAATATTTATTCCAACTCTTCCATTGGACCAGATAAGGACGTTGAATCTTAGAGAAGGGAAGTCACTTGAAGGGTTGCCTTGGGCCATTTGAACAGCCCAAAAGAAGCCCTGGAGGGACTCTGTACTCCATAGTGGGCCCACATACCCTGAAGTGGTATGGCTCCAGGGCCCCAGGAACACTTAGTTCCTCGATGGGGAGAACCTTGCAATGCCAAAGGGATGGAGAGTCTTGCCCATTTAAATAGCAGAACTAATGATCCAAGAGACAGATGACAGATCTGAAAGGTCTGATCCCTACATGAGAAACAAAGGCCAAGATCTAGAACAAAGGTGAGATCCAGAGGGTTCTACCGTTCCTATTCATTGTGAAAAGTCCCTTGACCTTATAAGCACAGGTAAGCCTTAGTCCACTCTTCTGTGTCCCGGAGCAGCCTGAGGATCAAACGTGCCTGTTAATGGTGGCCCCTCCTGGGTGGGTGGGGGCCATGAGGAAGCCATGACTCACAGACACTGCCTGCCCCAGGGTTCTTTCTCCACGGCAAATTGCTCTGGAGGAGAATTACAGGTGTGGATGAGACGAACCTTAAAGGCTACAACTTTATAGGGCATGAATAAAGGCTGATGCATGATGCCTACAAACAAAATAAAGGGTAGCACAAGCTCTTGACCTCACTCGACAAGGCCTTGGCTTGTTCGGTGGGGCCAGGCCTGCTCACATTGCCCAGGATGGAGGAGGAAGAACATGGGAGACAGCAGCAAATGAGAAATCCAGGTGCCAGCCCAGGAGAACAGAGCCCTCTTCTTTCCAAAGATTTGCATACACGCAGGCCCTGGGCTCTCTTTGCTTTGAGACAACTGACACCTGCAACTCCAATCACACAGGGACAACTGGGCAGGGACAGCTGTGTCCCTTGCCACCTCTGGAATGTTGGAAACGCCGGCCTCAGGAAGGAAAATGACCTCCCCCTCTCTTATTCTCCACCCCACCGCCCGCAAACCCAACAGGTCTGTGATCCTCTCCAGCGAGAGATCTGTACAGTACCGCAGTGTTATTCTCGACATTGCTGATGCTTCGCCCTGTCAATCTACATAACGAATTACAGCGGGACCTGGTGTCTAGTGTCTTTACTGGAAGAAAACAATTTTTCCCTTGGTTTCTCTAGCCCACTGGACAGGATGTGGGGCCTGATTAAAAAGACAGAGAAATGCCTGAGAAACAGACCCCAGTTGAGGACCAGGGCTGTGGGCTTGGGGCTGTTGCCCCACTGTGTGGGAGGAAGGGGAGGGGAGGGAGAAGCAGCCTTCTAGTGTCCTTGGACTTGTATCTGATGGAGCCCACTGGGTGGGGAAGCCAGAGAGGAAGCTCGATTGACACTTACATCCTTGCTGGGACAATGGGCATCCAGGAGACTTAGTGAAGACGGTTCTGCAGTCTCTTCCAAAGCACAGGTTGTTAAAGGGATGGTTGTGTTCTTTACAGAAGCAGCCTGCGCACAGGCCCATAAGGATTTGGAACTGCTGTAGAGCTTTTCTGAAGGATTGGGACTGTCCCGGCTCATGTCAGTGAGAGGAGACTACCTCGAGCCTCTGAAACTGAGTCATTTTGGGGAGTTGAGTCAACGGGAATGAAATCTCTTACCCCAGAGGTGGGGCCAGGACACGAGGGTGAACTTTTCTAAAAATAAGCCATTCATGTTTGGACACTGTGCTTCTGTCTCCTGAGAGACCTGGCACTGAGAGCCAGGCCAGCTCCTGTGGCGCCCTGCGGGTCAAGGCCAGCAGCTGACTCAGGAGACAGGAGGATCTCTTGACTCTCTTTCTGCCAAGTTGGGTGCAAAGGAGGCAACGCTTGGTGATGAGTCTCCCCGTCACAGCCTGGACCTCGGCCAAATGCGGGGGGCTACAGTGGGAGAGGGAGCCCAGAAGCAGGAGATGCTCAGGCTGGAGGCCCCTCTCCCGGGGTCAGTGAGGTCTCCTCCCGGGGGGCTGTCTCTTGGGGCCCTTTGCTGGCTCCCACTTTAGTTCCCCTGGCATGGGCCCCTTCAAACGCTGACACTCCTCATCAGCTGTTAGGGGGTGGGGGTGGAGGGTTTGAGCACTTTTATCCAAAATGAAAGGAGCTTTATTAACATTTTTTACATGAAAAAGTAAGGTGTACTCATTATTTAGGAAAATCAAACATAAACAGAAAAGTAAAAGAAGAAATTAAGAAGTCACCTGTTATCTCCCTCCTCCCACAACTTTCTGGAAGATATAGATGTATTTTTCCATACCAATATGCACATTTAGTTGAATATATTTTCCTTTCATAAGAATGGGTTTAAGTCAACATTTCCAACAGATTTTTACTTAGTAATATATCATGACAACTTTCCACAGCCACAATTACAGATTTACACATGATTTTAATACCTACATATAGAGGAATCATAATTTAACCCAGGGGTTGACAAACTTTCTGTAAAGGACTGGATGGTGAATATTTTTGGTTTTGTGGGCCAGATGGTCTCTGTTCCAACTACTCAGCTCTGCAGTTACAGCTCCAAAGCGGTCAAAGATGATGTGTAAAACATGTAAATGAACAGATGTGGCTACGTTCCAATAAAACTTTATTTACAAAAACAAATATATTTATTTACAGATGTACACACACAGGATTCTCATATGCACACATATACACACAGGAACTAGCTATACTGTATCTGTATCTATGCCTGTGTGTATGTGTATGTGTGTCTCTATATCTATGCTTGTAGCTGTGTCTGTAATGTCTATGTCTATATCTCCTTGTTGGATGGCATCCCTGGGATCTATTACAGGACACTTTTTTTTGTGGGGATTTCAGAGGAAACGTTGTAAACCAACTGTGGATTCTGTGTTTGCTCTCAGGAGCTTCCATCTCTGATTTCTCTAAGGGATGCATTCTGACCAGGCCTTGATGGGAGAAGCATGCTTTGAAAAGGTCTCCCCTGCAGATATTATGCCACCATCAGGGGATGCCTCCTCCAAGCAGAGCCTGCCTGGGAGCTCTCGTTCTGAGGGACGTCAGCTGTCTGGGTGGCTTCCCCTAGAAGAGAAGAGCAGAGCAAGGAAGTCGACTCTGTCCACGACGCAGTGCTCCCGTGGAGATGCCGGGCATGTGCTGGAGCCTGTCTTGGTGTTCTGACAGCCCTGGAGCAGACCTGGCCTCTGAGAGACACATGTGGGCTCATACTTTTTATAGAACACCCATGAGAAGGTGGGGACCAGATGGAAAGATTGAGGATGGCGTCTGCCTTCCAAGAATTTTCTCTTTAGTGTGAGAAGCAGAGCTACTCTTGCAAAGCGTTAGCCTGCACCCTGAGAAGCAGCATTAGAGGAGAGCCAGCGTGAAGGGGCGTGGGGCTGTGTCCCACAGGAGTACACTGCTCCCTGGGCTTGTTTCTTGTGAGGAGGTCAGGGTTCCCAGGTGTGCTCATTCTGGGGAACAGCGTGATAGGAGCTAGGAGGGGTGGTGCTGGCGGGAGAAAGCTCAGAGTTCCATAGGGAGAGAAGGGCGTGTGTTGACAAAAAGGGAGAGGGAGCATTTCAAAAGAGCACTGAGCCGGAAGAGAGGGCTCTTGGGCTTCTGTGAGGGTTCTGGCCTCCTGACGACCTTCACAGGCCCCTCCCACACCACGTCCTCCTTGTCTCCATGGTTTGCTGGAGGTAACTGGATTATGTTCTGCCTCGCCGGGGGCTAGTCAGTTGTTTTGGCTTTTAGCTCTGGAAAGGAAAAAAGTCTCCTTGGGCCTGTACTGTTGTCCTTATCACGTGGAGACCAGCATCTACACTGCGGCTTCACAAGGTAGCAGGAAGCTTTTTGGCAAAGGGTGTTAGTTCTCAAAAGTCACTGAGGACCATTTCCTAATGTCCTCTGGGTTTGCCCATGCTGTTGCCTTTTGCAGCATCTCCTTTTTTAAGGCTGAATAGTACTCCATTGTATGTATATACCACATTTTCTCTCTCCATTCATCTGTTGAAGGACACTTAGGTTGTTTCCATATCTTGGCTATTGTGAATAATGCTGCAATGAACATGGGAGTGCAGACATATCTTTGAGAGCTTGATTTCATTTCCTTTGGATAAACATCCAGAAGTGGGACTGCCAGATCATATGGTATTTATATTTTTAATTTTTTCAGAACTTCCATACTGTCTTCCATAATGGCTGCACCATTTTACATTCCTACCAACAGTGCACAAGGGTTCCCTTTTCTCCACATCCTCACCAACACTTATTGTCTTTTTTTTTGTTTTTTAAATAATAGCCATTCTGACGTGTGAGGTGATATCTCATTGTGGTTTTGATTTGCATTTCCCTGATGATTAGTGATGCATTTTTTCATATACCTATGATTAGATGGGGGAACTGAAGCCTAGAGAAGCTGTTTAAGGAGGAACCTTCCTAGGATCATGCTGTTAATAAATGGTAGAGCTGGGATTGAAATGGGACCGGAGAATCTGGCAACGTAACTGTTAACATTCTACGATGTGCCCCTATCCCAACTTCCCCTGCTTTGGGCTGAAGGTCTGTGTCCCCTCAAATTCATATATTGAAATCCTAACCCCCAATGTAATGGTATGAGGAGGTGGGGCCTTTGGGAGGCGCTTAGGTCACGAGGGTGGAGCCCTCAAGGATGGCGTTAGTGCTCTTATAAAAGCTCCCTAGCCCCTTCCACCACCTGAGGACACAGCGAGAAGTCAGCCACCTGCAACCTGGAAGACGGTTCTCACCAGAACCCGACCATGATCTTTGGACCTCCAGCCTCCAGAACTGTGAGAAGTAAATGTCTGTTGTTTATAAGCTGCCCAGTCTGTGCGATTTTGTTATAGCAGCCCAAATGGACTAACCCCCCCATGCCCCTGAGAATCAGGGCAGGAGACAGGTCAGTCACCTGGCTCAGGCAGGCAGAGACAAACACTTAAATTCAGTCTGAGTCTTGAAGAGAGGGTAAGAGGGGGTGCGAGCAACAAGAGGGGAAGGTGGGGGAGAGAGAAAAGCAGATCAGGGACAGAAGCGGAAGAAGAGGAGCAGGTGTGCTTGGCCCTGTTCCGTGGCTTGTAGGCCGGAGTGGGAGGGGCTGGTGAGGGGGGGATCTGGGATGAGAGGGGAGAGGCAGGGCCGATGTTTAGGAAAATGACAGAGTGGGCTCCTGTCTTGGAAAGGTGTTAAGCTTGATCAAGGACACATCCCAGTGTGTCTTCTGGGCCTGTGGAAGGGCCACAGTGTCCCAAAGAGGTGATGGGGAGGAGTGGCCAGAAGCAGTGGCATTTCCAACAGATGTTGAAGATAAAGCTGTCCTTGCTGACATGGAGGATGAAGGGAGAGGAGAGTCAAGGACCACTGGTGTGCTTTACCCTGAACAGGAGTGTCATTTACTGACATGAGGAATGCAGCACGTGAGTCTGAAGCTCTGGGGTGAGGTTGAGGCTGGAGACACAAATTTGAGGATCATCAGGGAGACAGGACGTAAAAAGACCACAGAGTGAGAGCACTTGGCCCCAGAGTTGGTCTTGAGTCTAGATGACTCTTTTGAGGGCTTTCTGCTACAAGGAAAGCAGAGAAATGGGGAGTGCTATGGATTGGCTCGTGTCTCCCCAAAAGATGTTGAAATCTTAACCCCCAGTACCTGTGGATGTGAACTTACTTGGAAATAAGGTCTTGGCAGATGATTAAGTTAAGATGAGGCCATTAGGGTCTTAATCCAATAGGATTGGTGTCCATAAAAAAGAGGAAGTTTGGACACAGAGACAGACACCTACAGAAGGAAGGTGAGGTGAAGACACAGGGAGACGACAGCCATCTATCTACAAGCCAAAGAGAGAGGCCTGGAACAGATTCTCCCTCACAGCTCTCAGAGGGAAGCAACCCTGCTGACACCTTGATCTCAAATTCTGGCCTCCAGAGCTGGGAGATGATAATTTCTGTGGTTAAAGTGGCCTAATTTGCAGGCACTTTGTTATGCAGCTCTAGCAAACTAGAAGTGGGGTTCACTGGAGGTCTTTTAAGAGGGGAGATGAAACAGGACATTTATAGGAAAATGAGAGTGACTCACGGTTGAGGGAAAAATGTGGGATGTGGGACAGCAAAGGGACGTTTCTCTGAAAAGACCAGGTTCTCTGCATGCTGGGCCTTTGTACATATGGCTGCGCCCCCAACCTCAACCTCTCCCTAGGCGCCACCCACCTGCCCAGGCCTCAGCTGGATGGGCCACCTCTCCAGGGGGCCTAGAACGCTCCTATGTGCTCCAGTCACACTGACCACTTTCCCTGTCTCTGCACTTTCCATCCCGTTTTGCAATTGTTCAGGGAATGCCTGCATCCTGCATGGTCTGCTGCCCAGGGCTCTGGGAGGGACCAGTACTCGGGCCGGCGGAGCCCAGCAGAGAGCCCAGCCGTGGGTGGAGCTCCATGAACACACCTTGAACAAATGCATGTGAAGTCCTTCAGGACCATTTTTGTCCAGATGGCACTGGTTTTAGAACTCATTTTGGAAATGGTCCTGCCGCGCTCCTGTCTCTCCACAGACCAGCGTTGCTTTGTCCTGTGTTTACTCTGTACCTTGGGGGGCTATAAATCTGGAGACAGCGCCACCAGGAACTGCTAACTGGGGCAAACTCTGTGAACTCTAACCTTGAGCAAGCTACTTAACCTCCATGACCCTTGGTTTTTCCGTTAGTCAAACGGGGCAAAGAGCTGCCCTTTCTCTGCCTCACGGATGTGGTAGGTTCAGCAAAGTTCTGAAGCAGAAACACGGGTGTGTGGATTCGTGACTCTGTGTGGGCTCTAAACTAAAGGCACAATCAACGGGTTTCTCTGAGGACAGCTGCTATGTATATACGTAAAGAGGGGCCAGATTTAGTCACTTAGTGCTCTTTATTCAGAACTCTGAATTTTTAAAATTTTTAATTAAAAAAATTTTGTTGTGGCAAAATGCACATCACATAAGAGTTACTGTTGTAACCATTTCTAAGTGTGCAGTTAAGTGGCTTTAAGTGCGTCCACATTGTTGTGCAACCATCATCATCAGCCATCTCCAGAACTTTTTCATCTTCCCCAGCTGAAACTCGATTCCCATTAAACAGAGTTTAAAAAGAGAAATTAAAGGGGCTGGCCCAGCGGCGTAGTGGTTGGGTTCACTTGCTCCGCTTTGGCAGCCTGGGGTTCACAGGTTTGGATCTCTGGTGCAGACTTGGCACTGCTCGTCAGGCCACACTGTGGCAGTGTCCCACATAAAGTAGGCGAGGATTGGCACAGATTTTGGCTCGGCGACAGTCTTCCTCAAGAAGGAAGAGGAGGATAGGCAACAGATGTTAGCTTAGGGCCAATCTTCCTCACACACACACAAAAAGAAATTAAACTTTCCATTTTCCCCCACACTCCCTCAGCCCTTAGCAACCACCCTTTCTGTCTCTTAATTTCACTCGTCTAGGTGCCTCATATGAGTGGAATCAAACGATATTTATCCTTTTGTGACTGGCTTATTTCACTTATCATAATGTCCTCAACTTTCATCCACGCTGAAGTATGTGTCATAATTTTTCCTTTTAAGACTGAATAATATTCCATCATATGGATATACCACAGTTTGTCTATCCATTCATCCATTGATGGACATTTGGATTGTTTCCATCCCTTGGCTAATGTGAATAACTCTGCTGTGAACATGAGTGTGCAATCAGAACTCCGAACTTTGTATTATGGCTCAACTTACAGGCGTCCCCTCGTCGTCCTTGCCTTCCTTAGTCCAGTGGTTTGATTCGTCTACAGGCACAAGAACCGTGGAATCGCCTCGGCCGTTGCTCCCACACAGTCTATGCTTTAACTGGTCTTTTTTTTTTTTTTTTTTTAAAGATTTTATCTTTCCTTTTCCTCCCAAAGCCCCCCAGTACATAGTTGTGTATTTTCAGTTGCGGGTCCCTGTACTTGTGGTATATGGGATGTCGCCTCAGCGTGGCCTGATGAGCGGTGCCATGTCCACGCCCAGGATCCGAACCAGCGAAACCCTGGGCCGCTGCAGCAGGACGCACGAACTTAACCACTTGGCCACAGAGCTGGCCTCGCTTTAACTATTCTTTAACACTCCCATGGGGCCTTTGTGGAGGGAGTTAAGCATTAGATAATTTAAGGTATTATGGTTTTGGAGTTAAGGTCATTTCTTTTTTCTTCCTGGAGGATCATCTGTTTTATCTCCATTTTTAAAAAATGCTGGAACTGTTTTTTGATTGAACATGAAGCTTCTTTTTTTCTTTGACGTTTATACGACTGAAGGTGGAAAAATAAGACCTTTGCTTATTAAGAAAATGAATCAAACTCTTTCCCCCATGGGAAATTGAAAACAATTTAGAGAATAGAGTAAACTTCAGCTTTTCCTGGGGTATGAATTCAGTTGACCTTTCCTCGAGGTAAGGTGTAAGGAACACTGAGCCGGGCTCAGCAGACGACGATGGAGCCAGGTGTCATCCGATTTTTCTCCTTGGCTTCTGTTGCTGTTTCCAGCTGGAAGCACCTTGCTTGTGCCCACTTGCACAGCCTCTTACAGCACCTTCAGAGACAGCAAAATTGAGGCGCAGAGAGGTTCAATGTATTAGCAAAGGTCACCCAGCCAGAGAGGGATCAGGGGAAAGTAGTACTCGACCCAGGGCCCTTCATCAGGCTGCAATGGACAACTGCTCCAAACAGTAAATTCTCAAAGGTAGTGGCAGTTTACTGTTTGGTGTCTTTCTTTTCTTTTTACTTGGTATATGCCAGAAGTGTTTGGGGAAATTCCCCAGAAGACCAGTGCATGGTTAACACCTCCTGGTCTGGCCGTTTCATGTGTTCCCCCTCTGGAGATGGTGGGGCCCCGGAGTTTCTAGGCAGCTTGATCTAGAGCCACTGCTCGTGGCGCGGTGTTCATGGTCAAGGCTGGTAGGACTGCTTCCGTGGGCCTGCCCCACATCTGGTACTCGCACACGAGTGGGAAGTAGAGAATAAACCAAGCAAAGAGACTGTGTGGCAAACAGGACTGCAGAGCTGAGAAGATACTTATAAAAGTGGCCTCAGGCCAGCTCCTACTCTCTTGAAATATGCCAGGAATGCTGGGCCCAGAGGAAGGGGACAAAACAGTGGAAAGAAGGGAAAAGAACAGTGTGTCACCAGGGCACACTCCTGGTCTGGTTGTCAAAACAAAGCACAAGGTTACTCCTAGCCCCAAATAAAAGTGATCACAACTCAAAAACAATTCTTACCAAAATTTGCATTTCTATTGGGCAAACAGCTCCAAAAGCAAATCTTAGTCTTTTTAGCATCCCATTTTTAAGTTAGGAAGCAACTCCAAGGACCCTTAAGAGACAGGATATGTTTAAGTACATACAGGGAGTGTGCAGAGCCGGTGAACTCCAGTTGCCAGTGAACTGCTTGAGGCTGAGGATTCGTTTCCCAGTTTGAGAGGCAGACCATGACAAAGGACAAAAGGTCGAAGGGGACACCAGTAGGGGAGGAAAACAAAACAAAAACAGGAAGTGGCCTGCTCAGGGAATTTCCATGGGAACTTTGGGAAACATGTCCAGATATAAAGAGAAAAAGGAAGGAAAAGGGCATCTCTGAATCTTCTGGAAGCCACTTGAGATGTTGTGAAATCACGTTCTCAGCAGGAGCCACCTTGATGGAGGCGTGGCTGGGGACCGGGATGCCCAGATGGGAAACCGGAGGCTAGCCTCAGCATTGGCTCACCTGTGGCACGTTGCCAGATCTCTCACTGCCTCCTTTATCCTCTTGGAAGTAGAGTTTGTCACCTCTCGTGTGCCTTAGACAGGGTTGTTCATGTGTGTCCAAACGCTGAAGTGTGAAAAGTGGTCTAGAATAACTCAGAAAACACATCCCCACCTCTTTGCAAGCATCCACCAAGGGTATTTCTGGCGTGCATGGGTATACAGTATTTAGAACTGTTGTCATACAAATGGAAAAACAGGTGTTTTACCTGCCTCTCACTTTTAGGACTAAGTGACTCCATCTTTTTGCTAACAGAATTTGGAAAGGGCAAGGCCAGCGATGAGGCTGAGTGAGGCAGAGGGACGCTGCCCTGCTGTTCTTTTTCAGCTTTGATTCTGTCCCTTACTCCCTCCCTCTCCTAATCAGGGCAGGGGCAGACTTCCCTAGAGCATTGCTGTTGGCCTCTCCCCATCTCTGCCTTCTCAGAAGGCGATGGGTGAGGGTCCTGCGTGGGGAGGTGGCAGTCCAGTAGAGGAAGATCCCTTGTCATCGTTTGTAAGTCTTATCTTTCGTACAAGAGCAGAGGACAACTGTCCTGGATCCTGACCCCATACTCTGTACAGTGGCCCCCTCTTTCCTTAGTGGCCCCCTCTTTCCTTGTAGGGCCCAACCCGGTACTACGCAGGAGCTGCTCGATATGTACTTCTTGACTTGAAGAGATTCTTTGCCAACAACAGGAGGGGGAAAAAGTCTCCAGTTCCTTCCTCGTCATGTTCTGTCTTGAGATCTTGTTTTAGTCCCTAGTTAACCAAGGAAGTCAGCATTTCATCTGAAAAGAGAGGGATGTACCAGCATGTTTCTAACACCCTATATGCAAATAAGCCAGTAAAGTAGATTGCAGGCAGCCAGCAGAGGTCAAAAGTCACTCTCCTTGTTCATCAATTATTTTGCTCAAAATAAATGGCGAGCAGAACTGCAGGAAATCAGTTGCAGCAACTTCAATTCATGTGTGAAAGTTTCCAATTAGGAATTCAAAGAACTTGTTGTTTAATGAAAAAGTGAAACAAATTCCTTTTCTGCGTTTCACCACTTTCCTCGTGGTTCCCGGCTAAGAACTGGAGCCATTGGCAGGAACATGGCTGTCATTCAATTCACCTGATTGAAGTGTGGGGAGCACGGCAAGTGATTATGACCAGAAACAGAATCTGAAGTAAGGGAAAGGTACTTGATCAGATCCTCTAGCTTGAGGGTTGGCAAACGACTGCCTGGGTCAAATCTGGCCCACAGCCTGTTTTTGTAAATAAAGTTTTATTGGCACACAGCCATGCCCATTTGTTCATGTACCAGCTGTGACTGCTTGTACAGCACAAGGGCAGAACTGAGTCTTTTGGACAGAGACCGTATGGCCTGCAAAGCCAAAATATTTACTCTCCGTAAACTTTCTTTGCAGAAAAACTTTGCCAGCCCATGCTCTAGGTCATGGTCCTTAGTTTTGGTTGTGTGATAGGATCCTTTTGAAAATGTGATGAAAGCTCGATGCACCCCCTTTCAGAAATATGCATGACCTCTCGGTTAAGAATGCCTACATATAACTCTAACGAGACCCTTTTACAGAGATTGAGATCACTGTAGTACATTCTGAACCCTTTGCAGAAGTAGTTTCTGAGGCTCTGAAGGACAGCTTCTGCACTAGCACCCACCTCTGCCCACTGCACCGGCCCCAGTTGTGATAAAGCAAAAAGAGGCCTGGATTCATGTCAGGAGACACAAGCTCTCTTCTCAGTCCCATCACTCTTAAACTGTGTGACCTTGAGCCAGTCGCTTCACTTCTCTGTGCCTTGGTTCCCCCATGTGTCAAATGAGGAGTCCAGAATAGACGACTTCTTTTTTTTCTTTTTTTTTGAGGAAGGTTAGTCCTGAGCCAACATCCACCACCAGTCCTGCTCTTTTTGCTGAAAAAGATTGGCCCTGAGCTAACATCTGTGCCAATCGTCCTCTATTTTATATGTGGGACGCCTGCCACAGTGTGGCTTGATAAGCCATGCTAGGTCTGCGCCTGGGATCTGAACTAGCAAACCCCAGGCCACCAAAGTGGAAAGTGCGAACTTAACTGCTGCACCACTGGGCTGGCCCCCAGTAGATGACTTCTTAAAGATCTTTCTTGCTTTAGGTTTCAATGATCTTCAAGGGTCTGGAATTATTTCTGGAGCCCCGTAGGAGGGGGGTTGTGAATCACCTCTTTTCAAATCATCTGAATCTTCATGGCCACCCAGACAGGTCTGCTTTAGTTAATTTGGTTAATTCCCAGCACTGAAATCTGGGCTTGAATAACCACACTGGATATTTGGCACCCGCGGGAGAAAACTCTGCCATGCCTCAGTGTCCACCCCTCCCCTGTCAGCCATCTTGATAAATTGAGTTGCCAAATGGGTGCTGCTTAAGAGAGCGTGGGGGGATCCAGCTCGGCATGTCTGAACTCAGCAGAAAGAACGCGCAGCCCGAGGCCTCCCTGGCAGAATGGTCCACAGTGACGCCTTCAACCAGAACGGGAACATGCAACTTATTTTGCACAGATGTGGCCTGTCAGGGAAACAGACAAGTTTTGCATTTATGTTGCTTTTGGTTTTAAAATGAAAACAAATACATATTTTTCTCTGATTATAAAAAAGCTTCATGTTTCTTGTAGACAATTTTAAGAAATACAGAAAATATGAAGAAGAAGGTGAAAACCACCCTGAAACCCAACTCTGAGAGAGGAGCAGTGCTATCAATTTGATAAACTTTCCGGACGTCTCTTTTATGCACACATGCCATCAGCACTTTTAATATCAATGGGCTACGCATGTTGTTTGATCGCCTACTTTTCATTTATCAAAATGATGGAAGGAAATGTTCATTTATGGCTTTGGATGTAGATTTTCAACAGTATTTTTAACGGTTTCATAGTACTTTATCAAATGTAGTGCAATTCACTGGCTCAATCACATCTAGGTTTTGTCAATTTTGTTTTCCATCTATTTATCACATTGTGATGACTATCTTTGTACTTACATTTTTGTGTATTTTTTCTGGTTATTTAGCTGAGGATAAATTCCTAGTCTTGAAATTAAGGAGTCAAAGGTTACTCATTAATAATTGTAATGCACAGTTTCAAACAGCGTTCAGAAAGCGTGTAACACGTTATGTCCCGCAGCAGTGTAGGAGTCTGCCCATTTCCCACTCTTTGGCCAACACTGGCTCTTGCCACTGTTGATATTTAAAGTTTTGCTCAATCCGATAGGTTAAAACTGACGTAACATTGCCGTGTTGTTGATTTGCATTTCCTAGATCATTTTCCTTTTGAATCGCGCTGTCCATGATTAAACAGAGGCAAAAATAATGACTTCGTATTAGGTTCTTATTACTACATGAGAACCTAAGACTGACACGAAAGCAGACACATATTATTCAGAGGAACCAGGAGCCCAGCACAGAAGAGTTTGATACTCTTTGAGAATGATAATCTTTCATTGATTTATTTATTCATAGACTTACTGGCACCTACTTTTGGGCACTTGTTGAATGGCATCTAGAAGGCCACATGGCTGCAGTCATAAAGGGGCTTGGATGACAGGGATGACATTTGTACCATAATTGCAAGGATCCTTGTAGGCAGAGAGCCGACTCCTCATGTCTTGTTGGCGACTCTGCTCTACGCCGCATCAACCCGATCTCATCTCTCTTGGTCTTGAATGGATCTGCCCATTTCTCTCTCTCCCAGGACTGGAAGATGACGTCTTCGCTTCAGCCACAATGCAAGCAAGAAAGCATTTTGTTAGAAAAGTCAGAAATGCCCGACGCTGCCTGTGACCTAGTGCAAGAGGGGATCAGAGGGTAGAGGACAGCCACTGGGACGACAGTGGAGAAGCTGAGTGCCTGGAGTGGCAGCTCTGTCCGGCAGCCTCCGCCGTGGCCTTGCGCCCCGATGACCAGCTGGGGTGGGAGAGGGCTGCTGCAGAGAGCTGTTCCTTCTAGGTCTGGCGCTCCGCGGTTTCCTGCCTTGCTGAATGGCCGTTGCTCCGTGGTGATGATTCACGGCATTTGGAAAGTGTGGCTGTGCTCTGAACAGGGAAGTGAAAAATAACACAGCCAAGGGCAGCGCAGGACAGGCTAGGGGCTGTCATAAGATGTGAAGCTTTACTTTGGAAAACGCAGGTGGTGGGGAGCCAGAGTGAAGCCGGTGGTGGTGGTTCACCCCATGTGAGTGAGGCCCTGCTTGCTCTTCTTCAAGGTGTCAACTTTTCCGAGACGGGTCACTAAGTTGCCCCTCGGAAGCGGCTGCTGGTCTTGGCCGAGCTGCTGCGGGCAGGAGGAAGTGGACGTGTGACTCAGTGAGTGTCGGCTTCCTCTCTGACTCAGGATTGGATCCGTTTCTTAGGGTGGTGCCAGGGGCCCTTTGTGGCTTTAGCTAGATTCTTTGAACTTGGAGTCAAAACTGAGGCTCTGACCCCTGTGGCTGCTGGCCCTCCTTTGACCCTTTTGGATGAGTAAGGGGATTCAGCTGGATTCTGTGGCCTCCTTCCAAGTTGGGTAAGCCCTTTGGACTCGAGGCCTTCCTGTGGTTTCAGTGATCGAGACCAATGAAGTGGGGAGCTGAGGCATCTCCCAGGCCTGTGCCCACCTCAGTGGCTTCCTCGTATCTGGGGGAACGGCTGGGTTCTCAGGAGCTCAGCCTAGGCAGGTGTTGGATTGATGGAGGAGGTAGCTGACCCAGCTCTCCTGGAGCCATTTGTCCATTTCACCTAAGATACAACAGGAGAGGGCCAGACACGCAGCTGCCACCTCCCTACAAGAAGAGTCGTGATTGGCATTTTATTCAGAGCACTGAGTTTCCAAGGATCTGTCGTTAGTGTGCTGCCTCAAAGGCCATCACGGCTGTCACCTGAAACTTGTTCTAAGAAACACTTCAACTATCCAGCCTCTTGCCTCTGCCTAAAAGTACATAATCATAAAAGTATTGACTTGATAAAGACTTTGAAATCCTCTCAAAATTGCTACAGGGGCTCTGTATTCCGATGCCCCGAGTAACCTTGGATAATGGTCTCTTCTTCCAGGTGGGTTCTCTCCCCCTTCCTCCCTCCCCCTCCTTTCCCTCCTGTTTCCATGGGCAGAGTAGAGGTCAGCTGGTCTAGTGCAGGCGGGATGGCCAGAACCCAATGCCAGTGTACTTAAGGAGGACTCTCAGCCACACACAAGAGAAATGCAACTCAAACCAGTTGGAGCTTCTAAAAGGGGGCTCTGTGTGACAATTGTGGAAGGGGAGAAGGGGCTCTGAGGACCTGAAACTGGGACCCGACCCTGCCAGGCACGCTGTCTTGTCTCTTACACCATCTTCCACCAAATGTTAATTTTAATCTCTTTGATAAGCTTTCTCCACCAGGCAGGGAATGTGCACGACGGCAGCTTCTGCTTATCACACCTCACAGCTTTACCACTAGAGAGGGAGTGAGAGTTCAAAAGTCCCAGAGAGAGGCCTGGATGGCCTTCACTGGGGTCAGGTGACTGTCACTGGCCTAGTCCCTGCGGCCAGGAGAGGATCTCCTAGCAGATGGCTGCTCACATCTGTACCCTGCGATTAGTGCCAGGGAGGGAGTATTTTCCATAAGGAGGGGTCCCGTCCTAGGCAGACAAATAAGAGGCCTGCTCCCCCTGGGCACAGAAGCCTTTCCTGATGCCCAGGCTGGAGACTCAGCCTTCACCGGCCTCACGTCTGCTTTCCCCGGGGCCAGCAGCGAGGGGCACTGCCGGGGGAGGCGAGCCTCCTCTGTCCTCAGAGCCCATGATTTTATTGCTTGAAAATCCATCAAAGATGGATGTTTTCTCAGCTACTTATTTTTGGGGGGGGATACATATCTGGGGTAGCAGCTTGTGAGTTTTTGAGGAGAATACCTCGGAAGAAGCAGTGAGTGAGGGGAGAACAAAGGAAATATTCTCAGAAGCATGGCAAAAATGAAACCAAATAAAAACCCCATAAAAATCCCTACTGGGGCAGAGGAAATACCAACTGAATGCTTCTGAGCCGCATAGTCGGTAATAAAGCAAAGATTCAAGGATAGGCTGTTCTGATGCGATTCTGACTTGAGGGAGAATGTGCTGGAAAACAATAAAAGGGAATCATCCAAGCAGGGAAGGTCTGTTGGGGTGTGTATCCGTGTGGTGTGTTGCTGCAATTCAGGAACTGACCAATGACCAGGGTTCACGGGGTGCCTGAAAAAGATACGCGACAGGAACTGGTTCAAAGTTTGTCCCGGAGGCCGAGATCAGAGGACGGTCAGCTGGCATGCCCCCTGCTGGCTCTGATTGATCGTCGGAGGAACTCTGACCTCTATTTAGTCACAAAAATACCCGTTTGGAAATCTCTTTGAAGATCGATTAAGTAAACAGTCACAGCACAGATAATAATAATCCAGTGACGTAGCTGAAGCATTCGTAGTAAGTAGAAGATTACGAGGCTGACAGGCACGGTGCCTTTCTGTTCCTCTAATTCGGCTTCCTGGCTATGGTCGCAGTTTCGGGCACGGAGAGCATTTTAAGGGGATGGAGTTGAGGATGTGGAGACTTTCACTCTCATTTCATGGGTGTGACAACATCCCAGGGACAGAGCATCACCCCGTCCCCACACAGCAGCTGGCTGTGGCCTGTGGCTGGCAGCCCTCTCGGCACAGCTAACTGTAGATGCTGCTCGAGGGGGCTTTCCATCTGGTTTGTGGCCTTGGGCTGCTGTGACCCACAGCGGGAGTGTCGTGTGGCCCCCCGGCTCCCAGGGAGCAGAGGGTGAGCGTGAAGGAAAGTCTGGTTTTCATCGGGGAGCGCCACCCCTCTGTGCACGGTGGTTCTGCTCTCAGCTTTGGACAACTGTTCAAGGGCTGGCCAGGCTGCCCTGGGCACGGAGCAGGGGCCCCTGTGCCACTGTGCTTCCCTAGTTATCTCTGAGACCCCACTGTAGATGGAGGCGGGAGGGGGCTGCCAGCTCTGGACTCAGCACGCTTGAGGTCTTACCACGGTTAAGTTCGTTCAGGCCTCTGGGCTCTGGGGTCAGTTCTAATGTTTGTTCGTTCAATTTGTTTATCACTGATCCACCCGCTTACTCATTCCTTAGGGCTGTCAATTAGTCATTTGGTCACAATGAGACTGTGTCTTCATATCTTTTGTCTCTTGCCTGGCCTGGTGCCAGGCCCACAGAGGGTCTCTACACATGTTTGTTGACTTCTCTTCCCGCTTCCCCTGTGTTCTGGTGGAAGTCCTAGATTGAAGGCCATAATGTTGAAGTCCTAACCCCCAGGACCTCAGACTGCGACTGTATTTGGTGATAGGGTCTTTAAAGAGGTAATTAAGTTAAAATGAGGCCATTTTAAATTAAAATGAGGCTCTAATCCAATCTGACTAGTGTTTTTATAAGAAGATGAGATTCAGACACAGGCACACACAGAGGGAAGACCACCTGAAGACACAGGGAGAAGATGGCCATTGACAAGCCAAGGAGAGAGGCCTGGAACAGCTCCTCCCCTCACGGGCCTCCGAAGGAACCAACACTGCTGACACCTTGATCTTGGACTTCCAGCCTCGGAACTGTGAGAAAACAAATTCCTGCTGTTTAACTACTTAGTCTGTGGTACTTTGTCGTGGTGGCCCAAGCAGACAAATACAACCTTTCAACACCTTCACTGAGCACCAAACTGTGCAAGGTGTTCTGAGAGGTCTAGAGACAATGTGGAGAAACAGGGGAAAAGAGGAACAGCCAGGGGCTCATCCTTTCTCTACATTTTCTCCTCCCAAACCCCCTTCTACTCAGCCTCTGCTTACCCGTACCCCCTCAGAAAGCAGAAACTTAGGGGGAAATGAAACAGAGGGCTCTCCAGCAGATGCCACCCTACAGAAGCTCTGGAATAGAATGAAAACCCTTTAATATAGAATCAGAAGCACCATTTTTTTTCTGGCTTCCTCTCTCCCGCTGCAAGTTCTTTTTTAGCGCATGTGTGTGCACGCACATGGCGAGAATATGAGCGGCCCAACTGAGCAGCCGTGTGTGTGTGTGTGTGTGTGTGTCCATCTAAGGAAGACTAGGGACAGGGTCCGCAGCTGTTGTGGGCACACTGTGACTGTGCAACCAACAGCACATTCACCAAGGTGTTTGCCAGCCCCAGCTTCACGGCGCATGGTGGTCGGAAAGGGCCACAATTAAACCTTTCTCTGGACCATGAATTACATCCCTGTTGCCCTTTGTGACTAAAGATGATGCCAATGTTGTGCATCCACACAACTGCTATGGGAGGACTGTCCTTTGATTTACGGCCCTGGCTGATGGCTGTGGGCCGTGACCTCTTTGTCTGCAGGAACCACAAGCTCATTACGTCATGGAATACTCTTGGGATCTCTGGGACCGTCTCTGAGCCTTCAAACCTGCTGGGCCTACTAAGAAGCCAAGTCCATTTGAAAATTTGTTCAGTATATAAGTCTTGATATTTCTCGTTCTCCTATGGTGTCTGCCATTTTCGATCAGACATTTTCCACCACACAACTCAATAATAATCCTGTCCTGTTACGGGGTCCTTTTGCAATCCTAGCTTAGCTCATTGATTTTAAAGGGAACTGGGATTCCAGGAGCTCATTCTTGACCAATCAGTCCCACATTGCACAGTACTGGGTCCCAAAGGCCTTTGGCAGAGATATTACTGCCGATGTGGTTGCAGTCAGCTTCTGTGTGCATTTGGGGAATGAAGTTTGCACATCATGGCTACTTTTCCCTCACACCGATAGTGGTGTTTCTGAGTATGGTGACATTTTCTTCATTTAATGTTGATGTTAAAACAACCTTCCTTTCTTTGCTAGATACAGACCAATGATCCTCAGGGATGGTCTGAGGGCTAGCGCAGCAACAGTGTCACAAAGCCACCACGTGCTGGGCCCCTCCCCACCCTGCTTCCTCCTGTAGTGCCTTCCTTGGTTGGCCCTCCATCCTTGCCCTCTTTCTCTTGCTCCCTCCTTACTGCCAGGCAAAATCCCCTTCCTTGATAAGAACTTAGGTGTGCCCATCTCTGGAGATTATCTGCAAAACCCAAAGAAATGATCTTCCAATTCTTGACTGGAGCCAATGGTTTCCACCTGGACTGGTTGGGCAAACAGGTCTACTTTGCTTACTCAAATAACTGGGCTAATGGTCGGCCTGGCTCCAAGTGCAGGGGACACCCCCTTCCTTGGTGTGTGTCTGGCATGATGCAGGTGACTTCTCCAGCAAAGGCTGCAACTCAGGGTATTTATTATGTGTCTTGCTACAAGTGGAGACTGACTTGAGCTCCTGGTGCCATCTTCCTGCTACTTCTTCCTGGCCCCAGAGCTATATTTACTAGGTAGCAGACAAAAAAAGACAGATCTATATGCTTTCAAACCCATGCCTTCTCCTCCTATGCTTCAATTTCATAAATGTTGGTTCCTCCAGAGAACTGAACGTGCTTTTCAATAACATGATGACTTCCAGACCACTCTAGCCAATGAGGATAGAGCAGTGACCCTTAGATAGAATGCTTCATTTGGCATGACTCATCCTTGGAGACAGCTAGCCCGCTCAGCCTGTGTTGTTAAGTGCCTGGTTCTGTAAATATTGATGGTGAGAAACCATCCCAAGAGGTACCAAACAATGATCTGGAAGGTAATGTGTATGAATATAACTAGTGACTAGGCAATGCTTGTCATCTGCTAAGATTCAGCCACTGATAAATATCATGGCATTATCTCTCTTCCTAAGAATGGCTCATTTGCTTGTGTGTGACTCATAGTTGATATATTATGGGGCCTGATTCAGCAAGGAAAGTTTGGTTTGCTGCAAACAACCAAATCTGCAGAGAACAATATCCAAGTCCACTTCAGCTTCTAGGACGTTGGCTTCTAAACAAGTAGGGCTTTGCCAAGAAGGAAAAGCTCAAAAGGAGTCTCCACCATAAAGAAACTAAAGGGGGTACGGAGGGATAAAGAGCAGAACAGCACTTTTCACCATTCAGACCCGATGTGTTAAAACCTGTTTGTCCCTGTAGGCACATTTCTGTTACAGTTCATCTGTGGACATTGCAGCCCCACAAGGGGTGACCTCTCTGTTCACATTAACACTTTTGGACTAGCTGGCGGTACCCTCAGAGAAGGGACAAGGATAACTCTCTGCCCACATGGAAACTGGCTTTACCTCTTGCCCTCTCTTTCTAACCACTTAAAATAAATTGATCGCAACCTGAATGTCTCCTGATGCTTTCCGCTGGCTTTGGCTGTTTGTTCTATTGAGCTTTATTACAGTGCAGGAACTTCCCATTTGAATCACAGTCCTTTTGAATGGCCTTTGTTTGTTTCCTACATTTGCTCCGGGCTGAGGGTCTGTCCTGCCAAATCAGAGATGAGCTTTTCAATAGGCGGGTTTTAAACATGGGCCTTTGGCAGACTGGTATGCCTGCTCAAAGTGCTGTCCCTGGCTGAGAGCGTGAGTGTGCGTGCATGCACCTACACACACACACACACACATGGCTTAGCCCTCTGCATATTCACTTGGCATTACTCTGTTGCTATGAAATGAGAGCTGAGCTCTGCTCGTGCTGACCGCATTAAGAGGCAGCGTATCACTGTGAAGGAACCAGGTATTATCTTGATGTAGGCCATCTCTTTGCCACTAACTGGCTGTGTGACTTTTGGGCAAGTTACTCAATTGCTCTGAGCCTCAGATCCCCTATTTGTAAAGTGGGGATAATAATACCTACCTTGCAAGCCTAGTGTGAGTTGAGATAATGTAGTTAACACACATGGCTCCTAAGAACTGCTCAGTCAATTGTAGCTATAATTGTCTTTAGCACCAAGCCACTCTGAAAACTGTTGCTGCTGACAGTTTTGGATTGTTATGGATTCGAGTCGTTAAGGGCTTACTAAAAGTCTGAAGTTTTATATGCACTGTACCAGCCCCTCAAAGAGGGGTTATTATCCTCATTTTACAGACGAGGAGCTCAGGGCTCAGGAGTCCAGCTAGCCAGGATCAGAACCAGGCGCCTCCGGCTGTGGAGAGCATGCACTAGCCATTGCCTGTGTCACCTTTCAGGGCCACTGGAGGTCACGATTGTGTGTGTGTGCTTAGCGGAGGCTGGCAACTTGCTGTGTCAGGAGGACACTGGGGCGTCTGCTTCATCTTTGCCCCCATCACACAAGCACAGACTGGTCTGTGTGCTGTTAGCCAAACAGCTTTGCAAAGTCCTTGCTTAACCACCTGGCAGGGGCTGAGTGTTCTGTCCTTTTGTTCAGGTAGATCACACACCTGCCGGGTTGGAGAGCAGTGTTCCGGAACCTGTTGATAGTCCCTATTTTTAATGGAATGTCGATGAGTGGGCGACAGGAATCCCACCTGTGGGGATGTGTGGAGGTGGGGACGTGGAAGATGCTGGAGTATGGGGAAGGAGGCTGGGGTTGACAGTCTCCGCTCTCCGTCCTGGCGACAGAAGGAAAGAGACAGTGTTCAAGCAGGAGCTCCTCCTCCAAGTGCCCTCCCAGTGGCCCTGACCCACTTCTCTCAGGGAAACGTTTTCCGTGTGACAATGAGATTTAACACAGTGCCCTCACAGGATCACATTATTAAGTGCACATCTGCGGCGTCACGGCTGTATGGCAAGTTTGGAAGAAAGGAGAGGAATTCAGTAGAGCAATATGCAGACCATGAGGGAGAGAGAATTCCCCTGAAGTGGCCAAAAACAAATGAGGTGTGTTTCCTGGAGAGGAAACATGAGGTGGAGAAAAGGCACGTTGAAAGGAGAGCCTGCTTATACTGAATAAACGAGAGCTCCCAGGCACAAACGCTTCGATTGGGTGGAACCTATATTCCTTGCTCCTCTCTCAAAGGTGGGAGAGGCCCCCGGAGACCCAGGGGGAAAGGCCCCTTGGCATCACTTCTGCTAATCTGAGTCCCTGAATGTCCCAGCAGGTTGGACTGTGCTTCCCTGAGAGCACAGACATGACCTTGGCCTGCTCCCAGAGGGCACACATGTGAGGGAGGTTCCCGAAGGCCTCCCTGGAAAGTGTGGTGTTTCTGAGGGAAGGAAGGAGCAGCAGAACGGAGGCAGGTGGCGACCTCTCGCTGCCTGGAGGTCAGAGCCTATTCTGCCCTCAGGGGTCTCTGGATGGTAAGTCAGTAGGCGAGCAAGGGTCCTCCTCAGGAGTGACCAACGGAGGCAGAAGACTAGGCAGGCAGGACCATGTAGGGGGCCCCCTCTGACCACCTTTGAAGATATGTGCTCCAAGTCCCTCTGCTCCAAGTCCTCCTAAGTCCTTTGGGTCCAGGACTCTCTTCCTTGGTGCCCCAAAGCTTCCACATCCCCTCAAGCTAGTTCCCACCTCCTGCGGATGCCATGAGAACCAAACAAGATGGTGTTGTGGAAGACAGCTGCTGGATCCCTACATGGGACGTGTTTAATGCATGTCACCCAACATTGTTACTGTCACTTATCATTACGTCAGACTCCTGGCGTGCATTCACACTGTAGAAGTCTGTTCTCCTTCAAACCAAATGGTTCTTTCCGGCAGACACTTCTCCAGCCCATCCTCCTCACGTCCCAGAAAGTTGGGCTCCTTTTTGCTTTCCCTGTGTTCTAAACAAATTCATTCCTCTTATTCATTCACCCGTCCCCCAGCACTTCTGCTAAAGATCTCCTGTGTGCTGGGCCTGTGCTCTGGCTGAAGCGCTGCTGTCTGCTGATGACACTCTCATGCACAACGCACCCTCTCCCATATATACAACGCAAGATTCTTTTTCATGTTCCAGGTCTAATATCTGAATAGATGCGTGTGACCTCACTCGATTTGTGTGTGTGTGTATTTTTTCATTGCCACTGTGCTTTTCACAGGACCTTCCTACCTGCAGAGAGCATGCGGCCACTCTGACTTATAAAGTGCTCCCTGTTCCAAGGTCCTCTGAGGCCCTTGCTGTCCAAATCAGAGAAAGGATGAGGGAGGAGCCGCCACATGCCCAAGGAGAAAATCAGGCCCACGTGTCCCCTGGGCCTGCGCCCTACCCTATCCTTCTGGAACCACACTTCCTGACGTGAGGTCTAGGACAGATTGCTGCTTTGAAAGGGCTACGTGGGCAAAGAACGACAGAGTCAGGTTACTCTAGAAACCCAGGCGTGTTGCTGAGGCTACATGGCAATTAAGAGCCACAGAGGGAGTTGGCCACTCCACCAACACTCACCATGTGACTGCTGGACCCTGCCACGGAGGGTCCGCGGCTGCCCTTGTTGAAACAAGGGGGGCGACATAATTTAAAGGGGAAACAAAAATATTGCAGGGTTAGGCTACCAGTGCTTACCTAGGCTTGGAACCCTTATTCTAGATAGTTCTGTTAACACGGGTGCAGGCGTCGCTGTCTTTGATGAGTAGAGGAAAAACAACTCTGGCGGAAGAGGTCTGGGGGAGGCAGGGGAAATCCTGGCACAGCATCAAGGATGGGTCCCGGAGCGAGCAGAGGAGAGCAGGGCGCATGCTCTCCAGGATTCTATTTCAGGCTGACGGGAGACAGGAGTGTGTTCTTTGCCACAGGAAGAATGTTCCCTCAGACAGAACTGCTAATCGGGCAAGATGAAGAAGGAACGTACAGCAGCCTCTTCCCCTCCCCCCTCCCTGAGTCACATGTGCTTTTGGCTTGCTAATTTAGACGGTGGCGGAGTACCGCCCCCCCTCCCCTCCGCCAAAGCCTTCATTTTTGAAAATGTGGGAATTTTCTGAGCCTGTGAGCTCTGTTGCAAAACTATGAGCAATTTTCCAGAGCTCCCCTATGTCATCCGTCTCCTTGACATAAAGAGGGAAGGAGGGGGAGGAAAAAGAGGAGGGTGTGGACGGGAAAGGAGAGAGAGGAGGGAAAGACGGAGAAAAGGGAGAGAGAAACATCTTGCTGACGTCAAAGAAGACCACACTCTCCAGGATAACATTACTTGGTACCTCAGCCACCCACTCCCTCTAATTTACTAGAAACCAAACAGCCTGTTTGGAAACCTGTAGCCTGCAGTTTGTTTTTCTGTTGTTTTGTTTTTTGCTATTCTCCCTGGACCAAAAGGGCCATTAATTGTTGGGAGTTTGAAAGCTACCTGATTCCCTGAAACAGAGGGGATTTCCACGAGTAATAATTCAGCCCGTGCTTGTGCACGGGGCTGTAGCTAGAGTAAATTGATCCAGCTGCTTGCAAGCTGATGGAAAAGCGCCCGGGGGAGAGGACGGCATCTGCAGCTGGGGCCGCCGCTGGCGTTGTCACGTGGCCCGGCCTCAGTCCACTGGGGCAACTGGGGCTCGCCCCCGGCCCTCCGGCCCGCCCGCGCACCCCCCGCCTCGGCCCGCGCGAGCCCCCGCCCCGCCGGCCTGCCCGCGAGCCCCCGCCCCGCCCCGCGCGCGCCCCCTACCATCCCCCTACACCGCAGCCCTCCAGCCCGCGCTGACTTCGCAGGTTGGAGGCAATTTTCTGGCACTTGTGGCGACCTCTTTCTTGGAAAATACAGGACAGTGAGGATGATGGGGGGCGGCTCTATTTCCTAAGCTCCCTCGAGAGGGTCACCCTTTTGGTGCGTTGGCCCGTTTGATTGTGCTTCCCAGAAGCCTCCCCCAGTTCTGTGTGGACACCGAGGGCCTAGTTACAAGTCAAATCGAAGCTGGCAGCGGGAACCTGTATGTAACCCAGGCTGAAGACATGCCGATTCCACTACCCAGATGGTCGAGTTCAATCTGTTTTCTGGCGAAGGCCGCACAAGTTAATTTTTATCCTAGTAAAAAATAATAAACACGGCATTAGCAACTAAATGTTTATCAATTTGCAGTTCATTTCCAGCCAGATCATTTCACTCCTGCATGTTTTTACTGTTAGCTGATGCACTGGAGGGCTTTTCATGAAACCATATGTGGCTATTTAAGTCCTCGCCTCTGTAACATTTATATGGCGCTTTTCACCTTAATTGGATAATATTATTTGGCTATTTCAGCCATGGCCCTCAAATATCCCATTTTAATGATAAAGAAACTGTAGGAAAGAAAGGTTAAATGACTTGCTGGGGATCGCTCCGCAGTTCAGGGATGATGCTGAACAAGGATCCCGGAGTTTTTGTTTTGTCTTTCTGGGCAGCGCAAACCTGTGCGCCTGCCGGACCACGTGCGGAGTAGAGCTGACTGTGTTGGGTTTCTTTTCTTCATCTTATGGAAAGTTAACCCCAGATGAGGTGGTAGAGAAGAACTATCAAAGGGAGGTAGGAAATAGGAATAGGAAGATGTCTGATAACAGACGCAAGCAATGGAAGCACGTAATGGGTGTGATTGAAGCTCAAGCCCATCCAGCTGCTTCTACAGCCAAGCCTTTCTGCAAATGCTTTAGCTAGCTTTGTTGTCTTAGCGGAATTACGGAGCCCATTTGGTGGTGTCATCTATTGTCTATCACCCGACTGTTATAGCCAGAAACAATGATTCATTGAAGACAAAAATGAAGCGATGGCTACCCTGTGAACCATGTGGACACTGAACCCTCCTCCCAGTTCTCCTTAATTTGAGTACTGCATACTCAATTACATAGAAACCTTGATATTGCCGCATGGTTCAGGGTGGATCTCAAGTGGCTACTTGGGGAAAGGGAAAGAAAAAAGAGCTAGCAGAGGCAGCTGTGCAGAACAGAATAAGTGAGACCTACATTCCATCTTTATCTCCTCTGGAAAGTAACTCACTTTCTTGAAGCCTGAATTTTTTCCTCTGTAAAAATGAGGGGACGCCCTCAGAGGACTGGCATGCACATAAGGGACATCTGTCCTCAGGGGCTTGGCACAGGGCTTGGCATCCAGTAGACACTCAAGAAATGCTCTTGTTAAGAAGAGTAGGCTTGGCAGGGGCTGGCAGGCAATGGGTTGAAGATTACCATCTATGCAACTCCAGATGTGAAGCAATGCCCCATTTCCCAATGAGCAGGTTACAAAAGTCTTGTGTTTTTTTTTTCTTGGCCAGCTTGAATATGTACACTTTTAATGATGCAAGTGAAATAGCCAGATTCCGAGTTACACATTTAATTTATTACTTATATGCACATTAAAAATTACATCCAAATTACAACTTATTTAGAAATGTTACCCCCTTTTTTTTTTCACTTGTTATTCAGACTCTTCATCATCACCTATCTTCGTTGTCACTGGAGCCCCCTTTTGAGTGATCTTGCTCAGTCTTCCAGAACACACCGTCTTGCTTCTGCCCAAGTGTCTTTGAGATTTAGAGCTTTTTGAGTCTGTATATTGTGGTCACTGGAAATGTCATCTCAAGCTCAATATCCATGCACTGTTTGTGATCTCTGTAAAGCTAATTCTTCTTGTATTGCGTTTGAAAGGGATCCTTCATGGGGTTGCAGCTGTGTAAGAGATTGTTAAAATGAATTTTAACAATGCATACTAAAGTATGAAGGGGTGAAATGACATCAAGTCTGGGATTTTCTTTAAGATAGTCCAGCAAAGGGAAAAAGATAAAAAACAAAGAAAATAAGAAACAAGTGATGGGGCTGGCCTGGTGGTGCAGTGGTTAAGTTCGCACGTTCCCCTTTGGCGGCCCAGGGTTCACCGGTTCAGATCCTGGGTGTGGACATGGCACCACTTGGCAAAAAGGCATGCTGTGGTAGGCGTCCCACATACAAAGTAGAGGAAGATGGGCATGGATGTTAGCTCAGGGCCAGTCTTCCTCAGCAAAATGAGGAGGACTGGCAGTGGTCAGCTCAGGGCTAATCTTCCTTAAAAAAAAAAAAAGAAACAAGAGAAGCAAATATGGAAAAATCTGGGTAATTGTTAATCTGGATGATGGGTATATGGAGCTTCATTTTACTATGAGCTGCTTATAATATCTAATTGGAGGTCATACCTTCAAGAATAACTACAAAAACTTTAAAATTTATTTGATTAAAAAAAAAACCACACAGCTATTCTTCCAGGTAACCTCTGTAAACATCCCAGACTAGCACTGATTGAATTACTTGTAAGGTATTTTGTTATTCAAAATAAAAAAATCGAGTCAGCACTCTGTAATATGAGGAAGTTTGAACAGACACAAATACAAGGTGACGTCTTCTTATATTTGCCCATACATATTATTTTCCTCTATGCTTTGTTGGTCTGAGTGGATGGGGTTGGTGATGATTCCAAATGGAGAACTTCCATAAGTGACAGGAAGACCTATTGCAGTGTCCTTTAGCAAAAGGACCCATTACCTAGTGCCCTCATTGGCATCTGAGCTGGAAGGCACACAGCAGCACAGAACATGCTGTCCTGGAAGCAGGCCTGGTGGCACAGAGCTTGGGTTGGGATGTCACTGATGGTGTGAAAGGGGAGAGTCAGCATTTTCTTCGTTGGGCAATGCCTGACCCCTGGAGAGAGGGCACGGAGCCGTGGTCTACACAGCCAAAGTGAGAGGGTGGTTGGGCAATTGCCCAGCAAGCTCAGTCTAAGTCAAACAGGAGTGTTGAGGCCTAAGAGTCCTAAATACCACAGTCTGAAGGTATCAGAAAACCGTTCCACATTTACGTTAGTTTTGTATCAGTGGCTTTTCTGAAGGAGGGAAGAAAAAGTGATTATTTCTAAAACACTTTTGAAGAATAGGATGCTTTCTGTACAAACTTAGATTATTTGCCAACGAATATTACAATTAAAAATATCTATTCGGCCTGTGTGGGAAGTCTGGAATTCTCCGGAATTCTTTTATTTTATTGTGTTTTCACCCAAGGACGCATTGTGCTGTACCACAGTAGGCCAGTCACACGCTTTGAGAGCTTTACTTCTGTCTCTTTTTGGTATCCCCTCGTTCACGCCCAATGTTTCATAAGAGAGAGAATTTTTAATATTTTGAAAGAACTCTCCCTCAAACATAAAAATCACAGCGTAATGGCTATATAGTGTCTATCTCAACATGTCAGTGCTAGCAGATTCATTGGAATGCAGAAAACTAAAATAAGACAAAGAAAATACCAGTGTGCTCAAACTTTGAGCAGGTTCCTTTTGGAAGATGTGTGTTTTTTTTGATGAGCTAAGTGTTGATTCTAACCCAAAAAGGGTAAAAAGTGTGAGGTTAGATAAGTGTCTGCTAGGTTCATTATTGCTATGTGGAGCCTATGAAGTCAGCACGGAGATTGCCGGTTGCAGCTGCAGAGTCAAGTTCACCCAGTGTTCATCCTCGCTCTGATTGGGCAGTTACGGAGAACAGAGCCTGCACCACCTTCCGGAAGCCCTCTGTTAACCTCAGGTCTGCACCGTGAGGGCGGACACCTCTAGCAAGGGAGCTCGGGATGAATTCTGCACGCACTGCTTGAGCAACGCCAAGTGGCCACTGGCCAGGGTAGATGTTAAACCAGGAGATGGCTATCAAAGGCCGTTGTTAGGTTTGGCACATCTCTCTCGAGCTGCTGTGCTGAGCAGGAAAGAGACGTTTGTTTGTGGATTTAGCTCGCCAGTTCTAGAGTGTACTCTTTACTCGGAACCTTCTTACTTGCTCAAGAGAAAAACAAGTCTGACTTGCATACTGTAGAGGATTTCGATTGGACGGCTTGCCTCCTTCACCCATGCCCCATAGAATCTTCTACACACACTTATTTACCTTTATCTTCTGTCAACCTGGGCAGCAACCTCTTTAGGTGGTTGGGGATGCTTTTTGGTTGTATTTAAAATTTTCCAGTAGATTTGCTGCATGGCCTATGATGAATGAAACAGCTTCCTATGAACTTTTGTGCTGATTTCGTACACTACACTTGCATGCGTGTGTATGTGTCTGCGTGAAACATAGTACGGCTGTACTAAGAAACACTGATCTGACCAAAACACAATTTCTGTCGAGTTTTCTTCGGTGTGGTTGTCCTGCCTTCTCGTCAGTGAATAAATGGCATTTGGACGGGATCTGGCACAGCTACTTTAACGGTAAAGCTTAATGTATAACTAGTGTGTTTTTCTTCTGTGTCAGCAGTTGGCAACACGATACCGTAAATAAGGCTTCTGGTGAGTAAATGGATGTCTGTGTAGTGAGGGGAGGGGAAGGTTGGAGTAAGCAGTTTTGAAACTCATGCCAGTGGTTGCTGCAAGTGATAAGATAATTTGAGTAACCTGTAAGACCTGTGGATTCACAGGTTTCAAAAACAGGAAAGTCTCTTGTTTAAAAACCCTCTAAAGCAACATGTGGGCTTAGAAAAGAAGCTGGCTTGTGGTTTGGTGATTGTACTTCCTTATTGATATAATGGCTGGTGACGCAAGGCCTCCTGGGATTGCTGCGCTGTGACCGCAGGCCCGACAGTTACCCTGACAGGGTTCTGAAACAGGCCCGGGGCTTTCTGGACGGATGAGAAGTCTAAAAATTTCCCTTTTCATTTCCTCTCTTGTGTGACTGTGTCATTTTTTTCAAAAACTGGTAATTGAAAAGGGAATTTTGCCCATGCTCTTAAGGAGTTTATCTTGACTGGGTAGCTTCCCTCCCACTCCCCAAAAATCCCGCCCTGAAAACCCCAAGCTAAAAAAAAAAGATCTATTCTTGCAGATTTTTCTATGTTTGATTAATCTGCTTTGAGGCCGGATTCATAACAAGCAGCTCTTTAAAAACTGTATGGTCTTTGAAAAACAGTCTGAAACCTCTCCATATCCTCAGCCTTTTGGGAGTTTCAAGTCAGGTAAATGCTCGGTCCTTCTGGAAACCTGACGCTCACACAGCCGACTGGGAGGCTCGATGGGGCCAATGCTCCCAGCACCCATGCTCGTGTTCTGAAATGAGTGGAAACAGATGCCATCCTGTGTGGCACAGCTAACTGACCACAGCGCAGAAAGTTCTGTTGGCTAGATGTGCGGGGCTATCTTAGGCCTTGAAAACCTTCTGCATTAGAACCAAACTTCAGAACAGGGCTCCTGCTCTCTGGGCCGGCCTGGAGGGATTCGAGTGTGATGGCTTGGGGGGGGGGGGGGGGGGGGGGGGCTGAACTTGCCTTTAGGTGGCTGCTTCTCCTATGTTCCCTCCAGGAGAGAGAGAGGGCAATGGGTGGAGCCCACTTGCAAACCCAGATTCCTCCCTCCCAGAATGCTTGTGGCTGTATTCTTTGTTAAGCTTTTTAAGTATGCATGTAGCCATATATGTATGCGTATGTGCATGCATGTGTGTTATCTATGCTATTTGGCCCAGCTTGAGAGTTCGTTTTATTTTCAGTGGATTCAAAGAAGACAACATTTGGAAGAAGTGTATATTTTAGTGCTCCAGCAAATTACCAGTCAAATATGCTGATTCTCACCAAATGAACCCATCTTGCTGAGTCCTCTGTCTTGGCCTGATGATCTGCCTGGGATGATTGTGCATCAGACTTTGCTGCGCTCTCTCTCTTTTTAGTAAACCCAATAAATCTGCTCTAGTCACATCACTGAAGCTATAAGGAAGTGTAATCCTGCCAAGTGTGGGAGCTAACAAGAACTGCCAAAATCTTGAAGTTACAGTGAGAGCAAGAACTGCTTTCTTCTGGGTTATGCATTTCTACTATGTGTGTGCATGAGTGCTGTGTGTGCA